>NC_056735.1:826266714-826306714 GCF_019279795.1 Protopterus annectens
TTTTTTCCCCTGCAAATGCTTTAGAAACACGTTCAAAATAGTGTTTGAGGATTGCTCTGCCATCTCGGCATCTTACCTTTCAGCTGTAGTGCTTTCATTTTGAATATTTTGTCTCTGTCCTATCTCTGTCCTTGCACAGTTTTTTGTACAAAGGGGTTATAACATAAGTTGGCTAAATAAAATAATTAGGGAAGTTCTAGGGTTAAGAAACACCTTAGCTTGCCCGATTTTGAAAATAAAAGATAGAGATGGGGGCGCTTCCTTGGTTAGTTTACATAGGAACCCTGACAATTTCTCTTTGGCTTTTCCTATTCCCGTTTGCAATGAAATGTTAAGTAACAAAAAAATTATTTTCGATTATTGGAAAGTTATGATGGTAAACAAAGAACTTGTCAAGATCTTAGAGGGAAGACCATTTTTTACTTATAAGAAGACTGTTAACATTTAGTCCATATTAGAGCTTAGTCCCAACAATGAGATCTAGTACGTTGGGTAGTTCCTCATGTGGACATTGCAGACAGTGTAGGTTCATCAGCAATGTTTCCTGTATTGAATTTAAACACATCAGGACTTTTTGGGCTAAAGACCATTATACATTTAACACTACCAATGTTGTTTATTGTGCCAAGTGTGACTCGTGATAGTTTTTACATTGGTAAGACTATCAGAGCCCTAAATAGAAAGATCTATGAGCATTGCTTATCCATAAAGAAGAGGGATGTTACTAATACTCTGGCTGTTCATGCTTCTCTTTGCCATTTTTTAAAAAGTTTTCTTTTTTTGTTTTAGAAAAGGTCAACTCTGATTTATTTATTGGTGATTATAAAATGTTGCTTGAATGCTGTGAAAGCTTACGGCAATTATCTTTGATTGCTGACCAAAAACCATGTCTCAATGGTACCATTAATATTAAATGTTTCTTGCAGTTAGCAAGACTTGGGTAGTTGTCTTTGAGGCCATGTTATGTATGTTTTTTTTGGTATAAAGTTAGGTATAAACCTTGGATTGATGTACATACATAAGTACATTTATATGATTACATAATTAGTATATATTTATTTATTTTATTTATATTACGTATTGAAAGTTATTCAAACATTTTTAGTTAAATTTTGGGTCATGTGATTAGTGACTCAATTGTATTTATGTGGCAGAATGCAATCCCAAGCAGCTTGGCAGTGTTACTAATTGAACCATGACCTGCTAGTTGTCAAAAAGAGGTTTGTTTCATGAAATCAGCTAAATTGTCCAACCACCCACATGATGAAGAAAGTAGTCCCTAACTCTCACCACTCTCTACCATCAGCAGGAAGGATATAATGGGCTGTTAAGGGAAAAAACATAATAGTCGAAGGAGAAATGAGACAAAAAAATTATTTTAAAAATTGTAAACATTTGCCTTACTAATAAAATTTGAGGTAATCAAGGAGAATGCAGTGAATGTTGTATAAATAGTGTTGGTGTACAAATGTGGGTGTGATATGTATTTGTACATGTGGTATATTTGTGGATGGGGTATTCTATGGCTGTGGTATGCATGGGAATGTGGTGTGTCTGAGGATGTGCATACATGGATGAGGTATTATGTAGCTATAGTATCTATGAACATGTAGTGCATATGTGGTTGTAATGAGGGATTTTGGTATGGTATTTATGGGATTTTCGTATGGTATATTTGGGAATTGTGCATGTGCATATGTGGATGTGGTATTACGCGGATGTGGTATACATGCATATGTGGTACATGTAAGGATGTAGTCTATATGTGGATGTGATATAAATGAGATGTGGCATGTATGAAGATTTTGATGTGGTATTTATGGAAATATGGTATGTATGAGGATGTTGTCCATGGATGTGGATGCATTGTATATGTGGATACACTATGTATGTGGTTACAGTGTACATGTGGATGTGATATCCGTCAGGATTTGGATGTAGCATATATGTGAATATGATATGTATTAAGATGATATGTGGATGTGGAATGCATGTGGATATGTTGTTTATATGGATGTGGTATGTATGTGGATATGCTGGACGTGGTATATACAATGATGCCATCAAGACCTATCACTGTTACAGATGGCTACCCAAGAGACTGGTAAATCAAATGAGGGGCACCGTTAGGTAACTCAGCTTGGTTGTATCTACTCATTGAATAGCTTGGTGGTGTTTGTATGCTCTTACCTCTTAAAATCAGCTGTGTAGGGAAAGGATTCAGACTAATTGCTATTGTCATCAACACTTGTGCAGTAGTCATGGACAGTAAGGCTTGAACAAGCAAAGAAAAACCTATCTTATGAGAAAGGTAAAAGACATATATAATCTAATGAAGTAAGGTATGTATTTCATGGAAAAGTGACCAGTGAGTTAAGTACAGGCTAGGGGTATGAAGACTGCAGATTTAAGAAATGTGAGAGTGACTGTACCCCTAAACTCAGTTTTGTAGTGCATTCCACTGGGAGCACATATGGTGAAGACTGGTAAAACGAAGAGATACATATCATCATGATAGATGCTAGTGTGTCAGATGAAATGATCTGTATTTTCAGCAAAAGTTACAAATAAATGACGTGTTAGTCAAGAATATGGTGAAGAGGGTCACTAGCATTCTAATGGGGAATGATGTGTGGATGAAATACAAAAAGGAATTGAGAATATAGATATGTTCATTGATGGAAGAAAGACATGATGATGTCTCACTGTATTAACAGAAGCTACATTTAGGGTGAAGTTAAGATGGAAGGGCAGGGAGGGTAGAAGGGAGGCATGATTGTCAGAGGCACAGAGACAAGTCTGACTTTGTTGTCATCCGAAATAAAGTGAAATAACTAATAGAGGCTGCTTTATAAGACATATGGTGAAAATGAAGAGGGAGTAAGGAAACACTTCTTAGGAAGTTGGTCTTACCAGAAATGAGGAAATGTGTATTATTGCAAATGCTAAAGTGAAGCTTGAGTAGACAAAGGAATTAATTCCTTTAGGTGTGGGGGGGTTGCATACACTGTTCTATGTTCTATATAAGCATATGAAGAGCAGTCAAGGGTGAAAATATGGAACCTCTGAAACAGAGTTTAAGATACTTGAAGTAGTTGTGATGTAAATGAATATACAAGAGCATCATCCTGCATCACTATGGTGTGAGAGATATGGTAACATGTAATGCATAAAATGTGGAAACGTACTACATGGTGGCAGCCCAAAAATAAATTCCTTCTTCATATTTTCTTGTTTATGTCAAAGTTTTATGTTGTTGTATGTACTTTTTTGTTTTTATTGAAGTAAGTAATATGGGTAAGCAACTTCTGGTGTTAATTAAGGGCTATGTTATAGGCAGATGCCATATTTCTTCTGCAGAATGGACAGTTGGAAGTGGAACAGGAAATTCATCCTTGGTTTGGCACCTATGTCTCTAATGGACACAGGCAGCCTGTAAATGGTTCATCTCCCAGGCCCCTGCTTGTAAATGTTTCATCTCCCAAGCCCATGCTTACACTTAGCAAGGGTATCAGAACTTGTAAGAGATTTGGGATCCATGATGGCTAGGCTTAAAAAGGCCATTGTGGTTGTTAGCCTAGTAAACACCTATGAAGCTATGAACCTAATAACTCAACAGAGAGAGTACATGGAGCTTTACAGCAGCAGTTTTTATTTCTTGTGGCTGCAATCCCAGTGATTTCTCAGTTAATTGGCATATACTAATTCTGGTGCATGATATTCAGTTAAGCACAAGTGTGAGAATGAGCAGTCATCATTTATGTTTTTGAATGCAAACTAGTTTCCTTTATGTAATCAGTGATACCGTCTTTCTGGCTTATTGTCATTGCCTCCATGTATGAACTGTTTGTGAATGTCTAATTTATAGTATGGACAATGTGGTTTCTCTCTGGCCAGATAGTACAAAAGAGTAAGGTAATATCGTTGATAGCCATGTGAATTGTCTATCCGAGTGTGATGTTGGTTTAGTTACTGTATCATTCATAGAAGATACATAGTGTGGCAAAGCAAGCTCTTTATCCAGTCATGCAAAAACAAGCCAATTTCCCCCCTAATTAGTATAAATACCACCCTAGGTCTCCTCTGTAAAAGAGCAGAAGTTGCAATGAGATCTACAATGTCAGTGAAATTAATAATAAACAAAGTACCTTTCACACAATAATAACACATCAAATTATACAGTGTATGCATGAACAAGTAAAGCAAAGGCTAAAATACATGAGCTAATAACTTGTTAAATGCCATCAAGTTGATGTCGGCTCATGTCAACCTATGTATCAGGTTGAACTTGGCTAGGCTTGTAAGGGCCCTGGGGCCATTAGCCCATTAACCTCCTATGATCCTGTGATCCTGTAGTTTTACAACACAGCTCTTTTTGTGCAGTCATCAGGCAAAGAAAAACAACAATGAACACAGTAAACTTTAACCAACAATCACGAAGAACTGAATGGCCAGGATTTTTTAAAAACACAGAAACACTTTATTAAAATAACAAAAACGATTTGGAAAATCTCTAGTGCCTCAGCTGACAAGCCTTTACAGAGTATCAAAAGCATTTTATTAAAATAACAAAAATGATTTGCAAAGTCTCTGCCGCCTCAGCTGACAACCCCTTACAGAGTCTCTGTAGATATTCTGTAAGGGCTTGTTAGCTGAGGCGCTACAGATTTTGCAAATAATTTTTGTTTTTTTAATAAAGTGTTTTGGTGTTTTTAAAAATCCTGGCCATTCAGCTCTTCGCGGTTGTTAGTTAAAGAAAAACAACAGTATACCATAGGTGCATATTGCACTTCTAAAATATCCTTTCATTCAGTATAGTTTATTTTTAACTCAATAAAATATATTATAAATGAACTTGTTTGATACAATATCCAGTGCTTTCAACACTCTATACATAGATTTGCATAGCTGTTCATCCTAGTAACAGATTAATTACCAGTCTCCTGCACTTTCCTCCTTGGTTTTAGAGCCAAAATGTTTTCAGTCTCTACATTTTTAAGGCCTGTACATTAGAAATCAAAAAGTGACCTTGTAACAATTATAATAATAGTCAGACATAAATTCTGTACTTTAGTAAGCTTAGATGTTCTTCATCTCACATTGCTGCAGTCCTTACACTTGGGTAGTCCGCTGTCCTCGGTCGGCCCGAATATCAAAGTATAAGGCTGACGTCGGTCAAGGCGCATTAGACTGACATCAGGACGTCAGGGTTCAAATGCGCATGACCGACGTCATATCCCCAGTCTTTTTTGCCGCATGGTCCGATGCAGAAGCAGCGTTGCAAGTGCCGTTCGGCGTTCTGAAATTTTTCGAATTCGGAGTTTCAGACCGAGTCAAAGTTGGCTAAGTACCCCGTTGGGGAATATTTTTGTTTTTTCTTGCCTCAGTGGTTTACCGGATGTCAGAAAAAGTGAATAACTGTATTTCTTGTGGGAAACAGATACCGCATAGAGATTATCATAATTTGTGTATACCTTGTTTGGGACCTGAGCACGACGTTGTTGGGTGTCGCTTTTGTGCTAGGTTTAATAAACGCACTATTAAGCGTAGGTTAGATTGTGCCAGGTTGGTCTTTGGGAAGCGTTGCAACTATAATATGCCGTCGGATACTCCGACGCCTGCTTCTTCAAAGAAGCGCAAAGACAAAGCAGCTAAACCTAGACTAGAAGAGTCGTCCGAACCGGACGCCGGTTCTTTAGAGGCGTCAGTGGAACTGGTGGTTCCGACGGAGGCCTCTCTGGAGCCCCAGGGGGGAACTTTGATTTTGCAGGATGTGGCTTCCCAGGAGGCAGGTCAGGCTGAAGGGACTTCTCAGGTAACTGTACTCCCCTCCCTTCCTAAGGTGACTAGGCCCTCTCCTTCTGTTTCTAAGGCTTCTCCCAGAGGTAGGTCAGGTATAGCTTCTGTGGGTGTCACTCCTAGCTCTTCAGGTTCTGTGCCCAAGAAGCACATGCTTAAAATGGCAGAAGATTTAATTACCTTGATTAGAGGTTCTATGCCCCCTCCTGATAAGAGGCCTAGAGTGGAACCAGAGTTGGGGGGTTATGAGCAGGCTTCGGATGTGTCTGAGTCTTCGGCTGAAGACTTGCAGGAGTATTCTCCTTATTCTGATTCTGATGTGGATGATTCTACTCCTTCTGCTTCTCCTCCTGAGGATTTTTCTTTTTCAGAGACTCTTCATTCCATGAGGGAGCACTTTAAGTGGGAAGGTCAGGAGTTCTCTGATTCCAGGAAAAGGCTTAGGGAATTTTTGCTTTTACCCCAGCATAGGCCTTTGGCTATACCTCCTGTTTTGGATGTTGTGGAAGATGTGTTTCAAGAGGCCTCTCTTAATCCAGATTCTTTGCCTCCTGCTCCTGTTAAACCGGATAGGTATTACAGGGTGCCTGAAGCTCATAAGTATCTGTTCAAGAGCCCTAGGGCAGACCCAGAAACTGTTAGTCAGGGGCCTAAGGGTGTTAAGGCTTCTGTTGTTAAAAATCCGGTTCCTCCAGATAAAGAGGCCAGGGCTTTGGATAGATGGGGAAAGAAAGTTTATACTTCCTCCACTCTAGCTATGAGGGCTTTGAATTGCCAGTTTCACATGTTGAAATACCAAAACTATCTACTTTCTCAATTGAAGTCTAAGGTAGATGCTCTGGCGGAAGGTATTGAGTGCAAAGAGTTACGAGATTTAGTACATGTTTCTGAGCAGGTGGGTAAGCATTCTTTGCAATGTGGTTTTGATGCTGTACAGGCCTCGTCTAGGGTGGCTGCCACTGGGTCAGTTCTTCGCAGGCATGCCTGGCTAAGGGATCAGAATTTATCTGACCATGTTAAGTCAAGGATTTTAGATGCTCCTTTGCAATCTGATGTGTTGTTTGGTTCGCCTGTTGAGGCAGTCTTGAAGAAAATGGAAGACAAGGCTAAGTCTATGCAGACTGTTAAGGAATTTTTGCAGGTTCAGCCTCCGAAGTTTAGTAGGAATTGGCCTTCCAAAGGGTGGACGTATCCTTCTTATGATTCCCAGTCTAGGGGTAGGTCTAGACGTGGTAGGGGCAGAGCTCAGGGCTCTTTCAGGCCTAGAACAGGGAGTTCACCTGCACAGTCTTCTGGTGAGGGCAGGGGTCAGTCCTTTCGTAAACAGACCCAATGACCTACCTTTTCAGCTGCCAGAGCCTTCTCGTCTGGCAGCACCTTTGGGAGGAAGGTTGGCACTTTTCAAAGAAAATTGGAGTTTACTTACCCAAGACAGATGGGTATTGGACATTATTTACCACGGTTACAGGTTTTATTTCCATACCTTACCTCCTTTCAAAGGCATGCCAGACATTCCTCCTCAACAAAGAATAGAGGCTCACAAACAAATTTCTCAGTTACTTCAAATAGGGGCCATACAGCCGGTCCCTATGCCAGAAGTGGCCTAGGATTTTATTCTCGCCTGTTCCTAGTACCAAAGAAGGGGAACACGTGGAGACCAATTTTGGATTTATCTATCCTCAACACTTATCTGGACATTCCCAAGTTCAAAATGTTGACGTTACAACAGCTTTTACCTCTGCTGGGCAAAGATCATTGGATGGTAACTTTGGATCTCAAAGAGGCTTACCTTCATGTTCCTATCAGACTGAGTTGCAGGAAGTATCTGCGTTTTCGGGCTGGGACTTCTCATTATCAGTTCTCTGCATTGCCCTTTGGCTTATCTACTGCGCCCAGAGTGTTCACGAAAGTTCTGGCTCCAGTGATAGCTTTCTTCAGGCTAAAAGGAATACAAATCTATCCTTATTTGGACGATTGCCTGATTCTGGCTCAAGGAAGGGACGAGCTTCTTCATCATCTGGGATATGTGATAGCAGTGCTAAGATGCCTGGGGTATTCTGTGAACGAAATAAAGTCCAGTCTAGTACCCTCTCAGGACATGTGCTTTCTGGGTGTAAGACTGAATACAGCATCCCAGATGGCCTTTTTGACCCCGGACAAACAAAAGAATCTTTCCCTTTACTTTCATCAATTGTCTCATCAGTCCAGGCTGACTGCAAGGACAGTCCTTCAAGCCTTGGGGTTCATGGCATCTTGTATTCTGGTGCTTCCCAATGCCAAACTGCATATGAGGAAGCTGCAATGGTATCTCAAGAATGTATGGACACAGCACTGCCAGGATCTGGACACTGTCATTCAAATAATACCTTGCATTCGAAAGGAATTTTTGTGGTGGGCTCAGGAATGTCACCTAAACAAGGGACTCTCTGTGACCCGGCCAGAGGCGAGTCAGATTCTAACGACAGATGCCTCAGACAAAGCTTGGGAGCTCATCTGAATGGAAAGTGGATACAAGACAAGTGGCCTGCCAGACTACAACATCTACATATCAACTTGAAAGAGATGTTAGCAGTTCAGTTTGCATTAATAGCTTTCAAGGATCTACTTCTTCCAGGGCAGGTGTTGATTCTAACAGACAACACAACTGTCATGTGGTACATCAACAAGCAAGGGGGAACACATTCTTATCCTCTATGCAGGCAAGCAATGATTTTGTGGGAGACTGCTCTCAGTTTACAGCTCAATCTTCAGGCAAGGTTTCTGCCGAGCACAGAACTCCTTAGCAGATGTGTTGAGCAGACGAATTATGGATCCCCACGAGTGGAAATTGGATCCTCATGTATTTCAGCAATTGACAGTGTCATGGGGAACTCCAGACATAGATCTGTTCGCTTCTCCACTAAACCACCAGCTGCCAAAGTTTTGCACAAAAAGGTTTCATCCCACAGCCTGGAAAGTGGATGCTCTTTCTTTCAATTGGAGAAATCTTCATGTGTATGCCTTTCCACCTCTGCCTCTCCTCCCAAAGGTACTTCTAAAGGTCAGACAGGACAAGCCAAGGATGATTTTAATAGCTCCAGATTGGCCTCGACAGCACTGGTACCCATTACTGAGAAGTCTGGTATGGGAGCCTCCTTGGCCTTTACCTTTGATTCCTCACCTGTTGTCTCAGGAGGACAGTCATTTACTCAATGTCAAGCTTCACTCTCTACACCTAACAGCCTGGCATATTCTGTTTTGAACCATAGAGGGTCTCAACTTCCACAGCAAGTTTTGAATGTGATTTTGGAAGCTAGACGGCCTAGTACCAGGAAAGTGTACGCTGATAAATGGAAGAGATTTTTATTTTGGAGTGCAGCAAAGGATTTTGATGTGTCTGAGCCTAATTTAAGTGTGGCTCTTCAATATCTTACTGAGTTATTGGACAAGGGTTTGTCCTTCTCTTCTATTAAGGTTCATGCTGCAGCAATTTCAGCTCACTATGACTGTGTTCCACCATTGTTTTCTCATCCTTTGTTCAAGCAATTTCTTAGAGGGGCAAAGAATATAAGACCCCCACGTAGAGCTCCTACTCCTGCTTGGGATCTCAATTTTGTGTTGGAGAAACTCACTCTACAACCTTTTGAGCCTGCAGCTACTGCTGAGTTGAAATATTTATCATGGAAGACTGCTTTTTTGTTGGCCATTACCTCTGCAAGAAGGGTTTCTGAATTACAGGCCCTTATGGCGGTTGAGCCTTTCTTAATTTTCCATAAGGATAGGGTATCTTTGCGTACTAATCCTTCATTTATGCCTAAAGTGGTTTCTAGTGTGGCTTTAAATCAAACTATTCATTTGCCTACTTTTTATGCAAATCCCCAAAATAAAGGGGAAAAGATTCTGCACACTTTGGATGTACATAGGCAGTTGCGTTATTATTTAAGCAGGACTAAGGAGTTCAGGCAGTCTCAGCAGTTATTTGTTTCTTTTGCTTTGAGTTCTCAGGGTAAGCCTGTGTCAAAACAAACTATTTCTAAGTGGATTGGGTTTTGCATTGCTTTCTGTTATTCCCATCATGGCAAAGAGATTCCAGCTGGGATTAGGCCTCATTCCACTAGGGCTACTGCCACTTCAACAGCTTTTTTAAGGGGGGTGGCAACTAAGGATATTTTGGAGGCAGCTACTTGGAGTTCAGTTCATACTTTCTCTAAGCATTACCACCTTCCACTATACTCTAAATCTAGGGCTGGTTTTGCCACTGCTATTTTACAGGGCATTTTGGCAGCTCCTGCTTCTTTATAATTTTTGCCATCCTCCCTTACCTCTGCTTTGGGATTCTACCCAAGTGTAAGGACTGCAGCAATGTGAGATGAAGAACATAGTACAGTTTTGTACCTACCATAAATGTAGATGTTCGAAGATCCACATTGCTGCAGTCCAATTATCCCTCCCTCCTTCCCCTCTGTATTTAGAGGTGGTTGTGTGGGTTGGATTGTAATTTTTGTATATATTGTATACTTTTTACATATTGTTAGTGCTAGGGTGGTTGGTTGGTTGTTTGCTGTTTTTTGGTTTTGACCTTCTTTTTAGGGCCTTCTGACATCTGGGGCAAGAAAAGACTGAGGATATGACGTCGGTCATGCGCATTTGTACCCTGACGTCCTGATGTCAGTCTAATGCGCCTTGACCGACGTCAGCCTTATACTTTGATATTCGGGCCGACCGAGGACAGCGGACTACCCAAGTGTAAGGACTGCAGCAATGTGGATCTTCGAACATCTACATTTATGGTAGGTACAAAACTGTACTTTACAAACTGGCTCACAGGTAAAACCCACAGTATGAAAGTAGCTGACTCCAAGTCAGACTGCTGACCAGTCATGAATGGAGTCCCACAGGGTTCGGTCCTGGGTCCTCTCCTGTTTGGTATTGACTTCTCTGAAGTCCAGGACAACATGAAGGGACTCTGGCTGACAAAGTTCACAGACGATTGCAAGTTGGGAGCTATTATTAACTCCCCAAGTGATGTTGACATCCTACAGAAAGGCCTTGTGTCAGAACTATGGCCTTAAGCTCAATGCCAAAAAATGTGTTATCATCCCCTTTGGGAAAAACCCGGTTCCCATGAATTACCACATTGAGGGTAATCCACTGAACACAGAAAGCGTTATAAGAGATCTGGGAACACAGGTTGACAGCAACCTCTCTTTTGACCACCACATTTCCACTGTGGTCAGAAAGTTCTTTTTTGTGGCACATCTCATTACTAAGGGTTTTGCATCCAGGAAGAAAGAGGTTATTGTCTCCCTCTACTCTTCCCTCATTAGGCCAGTCATCGAGTACAATGCCCCATTTGGCATGTACCTCACTAAACACCTGCAACAATTGGAAGGGCCATAAAAGTACCTCACAAAGAGGATCCTAGGCCTTAAACATTTGTCCTATATGGACAGACTCAACAAACTCCCAACTATTCTATGTCTCATATTGCTTACTTAGAGGCGATCTCTGCTTGACTTACAAAGCCATGTCTGACCCAGCTCTGTTAGAAATGCTACATCTAAAGAAATCCCAATCCCTCCGCACCACATGATCCAGAGACCTCAACCTCATTACCATAATCAACAGAACATGCTGGAGGGACAGGTTCATAACTCAGAGACTGCCCATGCTATGGAATAGACTTCCCATACATGTCAAGCAGAGCACCTCACTGCCCCTCTTTAAGAGAAATCTTGATGAGTGAATGGGAAATAGAAAATTCACCCCAGGGAGCACTCCAGTGGCTTTACTAGACAGAGGCACTGGGAACTAAGGTTGGGTGGCACGATGCCAGGGTAATCCTATGGGCTAGGCTTGTAAAGGCTCCAGGGCCATTAGCCTAGTACACACCTATGAACCTATAACTTTTATACTCTGTCAGTGTGCACGCCAAAACTACACTCCTTGGATAATTGTGTCCTCAACAATGACAAACTTATTTCCCTCAAGGTCTCCCACAGGACCCTTAATCCAGAGCATAACCAAAATTTATGAGATATGTCTGGGTCATCTGTAGAAAAAGCAGTACACTGTTAACCTGCTTTTTACACCTTTTCTATACTTTGACTAGGCATTAATCAGCTGTGTGGTATAGTGGATTAAGCCCTGATTGCAACCCAGATACTCTGTTAGCAGCTCATGCATTTAAAGAGTCTGGGAGCAGGGCTTGTTGGGGCAGGAAAAGCACAACTGTTTGTTGGTGTAAATATGTGTCAGTTGGGATTTGGTGACTTGATAGCTATTGGCTTTGCAACACCATATGTAAGTGGAGACTGGGCCTGATAGCAAGCTTATAATTGTGGGAGGGGCGTGCCTACCTAACCCAGGATCCTTGCAGGGCAGAAGTGGAAGCATGCTTATTCCTGCTTGTGGAGTGTTGCTAATTCTTCTAGGGATGCTGGTGCCTACATCACCAAGGGGATAGAGTTAAGGATTTAAGACAAAATCACCTCTAGGCTATGTCATTTACAAAAGTGTTATGGAACACTAACACCTGACTGGGGAACAAATGGGCTCCAGTAGCTGTTATCCTGGAGGGGCATGAATGGGCATTGGAGCTCTTAAGGGGCCTGTCTAATAAGCCTTTGGGGTCCTGTATCCACCTGGTGCTGCACCAGATGAGTACACCCTGGTTTCCAAGTGAACATATCCCCAAACTCCTGTAACACTGCTCGGATTTCTCGAACCTGGGTAGGAGATAGCTGTTGGGACATTGCTACCCCTTCCACTGAGGTGTCAGTCCAAGCCTTACTGGGGAGATCAGTCACCAGATCTCCCTCAGACTCCTCCTGTAATCCACTGCAAATATTCAGCACAAGGGCCTCCCTATCATGGTAAGGTTTCATTATGTTAACATGGTACAATTTGTGCCCCTGCCTCCTGCCTAGCAGTTCTACTGTGTAGTTAACATCACTTACCTTTCTTACCACATTGTAGGGTCCCTCCTAAGCTGCTTGCAGCTTGTTGTGTCTGACAGGAATGAGAACCATTACCTGCTACCCTACAGCATATTCTCTAGCTTGAGCATTCCTGTCATACCAGACCCTTTTCTGCTGTTGGGCTTCTGCCAGGTTCTCCTGGGCCAAGCCCATGAGTTCTCTGAGCCTTGTCCTGAGGTTTAGGACATATACCACAACAGACTCCTTGTGAGATTCACACTCCCCTTCCCACTCATCTCAAATTAAATCTAGAGGTACTCTCACCCTATGCCCATACAGCAACTCAATGGGTGAAAAACCCATGGATTCCTGGGGAAACTCTCTGTAAGCAAACAACAGATGGGGCAAATATTTGTTCCACTCCCTCTTAAACTGGTCTGAAAATGCCTGTAGCATGGGCTTGATTGTAGAGTCTAACCTCTCGACAAGGCCATTAGTCTGGGGATGGTAGGGGGTGGTTTTCAGGTGCTTCACCCCACAGTAATTCCACAGACAAGTCAGCGGGTCTGACATGAAATTGGCACCTCTGTCAGTCAGTCATTTCTTTTGGGAAACCTACCCTACTGAAAATCTCTAACAAAGCATTTGCCACCTTTTCTGCCTCAATGGAGGACAAAGCCACTGGCTTAGGTTATCTTATAGCATAATCTACTACCACTATGATATAATTTTTCCCTGTGAAACATGGGGTAGTCAGATTCCCCACAATATTCGTAGCTCCCCTCTGAAATGGCTCGTCAGTCACAGGCAAAGGTATCAAAGGAGCTCTCACCTTGTCTTCTGCCTTGCCTACCTTTTAGCAGTGCTCACAGGTCCTGCAGTACCCTGTTACATCTCTGTAAATTCCAGGCCAATAAAAGTACTGCATAATAGGTCTCTTTGTACATTTTATGCCCATATGACCTGCAAAGAGAATATTATGGGCTATGGCTTGAAGCGCCATATGGTAGGCTCTAGGCACTACCCAACTGCTGCATTCTCTCACATTTTAGTCCTCCTTCAGGGGTCCACTCTCTATACAGTAACCCTTTGTCCCAGTATACAGATTCCCCCCTTCCCTTGAGAATCAGATGCCTCACTACCTACCTGCCTCAGGCCTTGTAATGTAGGGTCTGAGAGCCGAGCCTGTCTCATCTTTCTCTTGGTAACCCACCCCAGCTCCCCTTCCACAGGAAGTGTGGCATCCTCTGACAGCGCTGCCTCATTGTCAGCCTGGGTACTACTACTCACCTCTAACTTTGCAGTCACACTGTCCAAGGGAACATCAGTACTCACAAGCAGCTGTGACTCACCTTCAGTCTCATTGCTACCGACTAGCTCCCTCCCTGAAGTAACCACCTCACCAGTCCTGGCTACAAGTATGTGGTCTGTCTGTGTCTCCCCCAGGCTACCAGACCCACATGCTTGTCTCCAGGCCTGACTGCATCTATCTGCATGAGCACATGGTACTGCATTATCAAAATCATTCCCTATCAGAACATCCGCATGGATATCCTCAAATACATCTACTTGCTGGTTTCCTTTTCCACCCTCCCAGTCAAGGTGAACCCTAGCCAAAGGTATTTGGAATGGGGTCCCTCCTAAAGCTCTGACTGGAGTAGACTGTCCAGGCAAGTAGTGCTCCTCTGTAACCATTACAGGCTTCACAATGGTTATGTCAGAGGCTGTGTCTGTCTTAGCAATGACCTCTTTGCCATTCTCTGCAATAGAATATAACCTCTTGTGGTAGTTTGGTAACTTGTTGTCCCAAGACAACCTACTATTGGCATTTTATCTTTCCCACTTACTGGCTTCCTCACCTTTCGTTCCACACCTTGCCTCCGTGGACATCTGTATGGCACATGGCCCCACTGGTTGCATTCAAAACATTTAACCTGAGGTCCTGGACATGTACCTGGACTGGAGGGTTCCCCTGCTATTGGCAGATTCTGTTGGGGCAGTCTGGGTTGCCCACCATGGGTTCCTTTAGACCCATGAGCAGTACTGGGGGTCCCCTTCCTGTGCAGGAATGCCCTGCTTGCTAGGTATAGGTCTCCCTAATTCTACAACTCCTCTGAAGTAGCACATTGTCTATCAGCTAACCAGATCCTCATGTCCTCAGGCAAAGTGCTAAGGGCTTGTTCCCTCACCAAAAGATCTGCCAGCCTTTCAAAAGTGGTGACCTGACATCCACTCACCCAGCTATGAAAATAAGTGCTCAGTTCAGCAACATATTCACACATATTTTCATCTGCCTTGCGTCTATGCTCACAAAACCTTTTCCTGTAAGTTTCAGGTGTTAGCTTAAAAAAATCTAACAAACAAATTCTTAACAGCAGTATAATTAAAACAGTCAATTTCAGATATTTTGGGAAGAATAGTTACAGCTTTACCATGGAGTAAGGGGGTCAGGAACTGTACCCAGAGCCTTTGGTCAACATCATACTGTTTACATACCCTCTGAAACATATGAATGAAACTATCAAAATTATCCCCCTCTTTAAACTGTGAAAGAAATTTACTGACCTTTTGTGCTTCTGGGGTCCAGTTACTCCCTTCCCCATTACCTCCATGACTCTGGCGAAGAGTCAGCATCTCCTTTTCGTGCTGCCTCTCTTTTTCCTCAGCTTCCAGGTGTAGTAGTTTCTCATTAGATGTCTCATCTCTCTGCTGCTTCTGTTTCCAAATGCCTGGCCTCCAACTCAAGTCTCCTTAGCTCCAGATAGATTTTTAAGTCCTCTGCAGAAAGGTTATGCTGTCCATTCTCTGAGTGTTGTACATCTCCATGGCCAGTCTGATCGTCCTCCTAATTGTTGTTTCTTAATGCAGCTATGACCAAAGCTGCAGTCATGTCTGCCATAGTCAGGTATCTATGCACCAGTCTCTTAGCCTGGTACATCTCAACCAACTGGCTCCTTGACAGCTTGCCATACTCCTCTGCTGACATGCTTGCCTGCTCTCCCCGATTAACTAAGCTAACAAAAGAAATAAAACAGTTGTGATCTGAATTCTGAATATTCACTGCATGGCTGATTTAGAGTACAAAAACACCTTCAGTGATCACTGAACACAAGCTACAGGAATTCACTATCCACACCACTACAAGCCATTTGCCAACCAATTGATATGTGATGTGGATATCCCATCACTGCCAAACAACTAATATGTGACACCCGTGCACTGGCCCAGTAATCAAGGAGCCTCAGTCCTCACCACTAACACCAGTGAGGGGCATCCACATTGGGAAGGATAACAAATACACACACAGTAAAGTACAATTTCCCTTAAGAACACACAGAGATTACAGTCAGTCTGGGGCTGGTTGCTCTCTTTCTGTCCAGATCCCCAATAAGTCTCCCCACTGGCATAGCTGTACAGTGGGGTCCTTAGCCAGGGTCCCAAGCCAAGTCCTCCGAGCACTCTCTCAGTCCAAACAGTGCTTCGTGTCCCTGCCCAAGTAACACACACACACACACACACACACACACACACACACACACACACACACACACACACACACACGCACACACACACACACACACACACACACACACACACACACACACACACACACACACACACACACACACACACACACACACACACACACACACACTTTGAGATATGATTTATATACAACCACACAGACACTCCTGGGGAAGGCTGGCACAGGTTCAGTTACTCTGCCTCTTCTGTCCAGGCTATAAGGTAGTAATCACTGCCACCAGGACTCTTACTTATCAGCTACTAAAAAGGCTCTTACCAGAGAGTGTCCAATTATTACTGTGTAATATTATTATCCAAATGGTAAGTGTGACTGAGCAGCGAGGCTTACTTGGAGTATCTTGGCCCATATCACTATATAAATGCAATGCACTCTAGAGCTTAAATTATCTCTGCACAAACCAGCCACAGTTGAAAGGTTTAAAAATATTTAATAATAAATAGTAAGAACATAAGACAATACTCCTTACTGTACAGTGCTAGTCAAGAGTTCAGAGATCACAGGAAAATGCTTAAAATAATACAGTAGATTAGTTCTGACATAAATATAGAAAACAGCTAGTGTAAACTTTCTATTTTCTGTCTATTCCTTAAGAGAAACACTAAAGTCTAAGATCCTACTTACATATAGACAGAGCAAAGCAAGTGCTGGTGAGTGGTCAGTTCTGAAGACAAATGCAAAATGCTGTCTCTCTGCCTCTAAGAAAGTCTTTTAAATTGATAATACATCCTGCTGACTCATTTTAGATTACATCATTCTTAACAATTCTCTAGTTTCCCAGGCTAACAGAAACTTTACATTAACTTTACATTAAGTTAGTAAGCGTGCACCTATTCAGGAAACTACAGCAATTGAAGACATTATATATGTAAACTCTACCAATTAATTCTAGTCTCAAAACAGTAGAAATAATCTGCTGGTTCAGACACCATGGCTCCGAGCTGTGAGATCAAAACAGTCATAAAATGTTTAACTTATCAGCTTTCTTACAGCAGAGTGCACTGTTGTTACATTTTTGCAGTTCAATATCCAATACAGTCTTTTCACATTTAAGAGAGCAAGCCTGTGGTTTATATCACTATTTACAAATGACAGAATTATCTACAAAATTCTATCTAGCAAGGCTGGCAGCCTTCAAATATCTTCACAGGAGGGGTGTGCCTACCTAACCCGGAATCCATGCAGGACAGAAGTGGAAGCATGCTTATTCCTGCTTGTGGAGTGTTGCTAATTCTTCTAGGGATGCTAGTGCCTACATCACCAACAAGGGGATAGAGTTAAGGATTTAAGGCAAATTCACCTCTAGGCTATGTCATTTACAGAAGTGTTATGGAACACTAACACCTGACTGGGGAACAAATGAGCTGCAGTGGCTGTTATCATGTAGGGGCATGAATGGGCATTGGAGCTCTTACACCATTTGGGAATAAATGGGTGACAGAGAGAGTGACAGCAGACTGATGATTGGTATGCATAGGGGCAGAAAAAGCTTGTAGAAAAAAGTCATAAGTATTCAGTAACCTCCAGGTACAAATACTAGCTATTTCAAAGCAATAAGTATATTGAGTAGTTTAAACACATGTAATGTGAGGTAGGGTCTGTACAGACATTGCCTTGAGAATCCTTCATCCAGATTTGCACCATTGAGGCTATCTCTTTTCTACCCTTATTATTCAGGATCCTATACCAGTGATCTTTATTACCACTATTCACAGCTAGCACTTGCTGTCCATAAAATTCATTGGCCTTTTCCAGCACCAACTTCCCTGTCCACAATGAATCTAAGCCATCCTGCTTTGACAGCTGCATCCTTAATTTGTAAATATTTCCATCAGTCTTTATCCAATACTCATAGAATGCTTCTTCTAACTCTGCCCTCACTGCCTTTTTCAGATCCTAATGGTCCTCTTGCCCATCTTTTTTGCTTTTTTCCAGTATGCCTAAGAACATCCAATATCCAGCATGGGATATCCACATATTAGCATGTCCAAACCCTGCACTTGTTTAGAATCCTACATTAATTCTTAGACCATCTTGAACAACCTTTAGGATGGACCACCTTCTCCTTTTTCTTGTTGAACCCCTTTTAAACTATCCATAGGCTTTACCTGCTGGTCTCTCAGGTCATTAGCTTCTAAGTGTTGCTATATCAGAGGCTCTCTGACGAACACTCCACATTTGGTTAAGCATAAAGGTCTCTGTGTAGCATGAGAAGTTAGGACATCCCACACATCCCTTTTTAGCTGATGCCAATTGAACTTTCCTGCTAACCTCTTGCTTTCTGTTCTCCAGTACGTCTTGTTACAAGCCTTTGTAATTTACACAGGTGTGGTTGGGAATCTTTATACCATGTCACTTAATAAATCAGAGCTCAGAGAACATCTTGATCATGTTCATTCTCTCTACTTCCATCTTTCTCCAGACGTGAAACAGGAAACAATTTAAACAATTTTGCCCGAATAGCTGAAGATTTAGGGTTATAAGTAAAGAGATGCACATGCAGGTACCTTTAAGAATTGATGAGCACCACAAAAATGACCGGTGAGCTTTCCGCCGCTGCCTTATTTACCCGGAGTAATTCAGCATTCATAGTGTTTATTTTTAACCTTGAGGTACTAGTAGTGTCCTGCAGTAACATCTTCTTTCCAAATCTGCCTCTACTTTTCTTGTCAGCAATAAGTATCCATTGGCAAAAAATAGTTGGCATATCTCGTCCTCCTCAAAACTCAACTATAACCATTATTGGATGGTCTTCCCCTGACTACTGTGTGTCTGATACACTGTAACCATACTGTGCAAATGATTTGCTCTCCTCCTGAAAACTACAAAATGTCTCTGAATATTAGAAATGATTGCTGGTAACAGGGATTTTATCTTAGTTGCAAGTATCCAGATGCATATCTTTATGTCAGTGTTTAACAGAAATATTGGTCTATAATTTGTTACTTTTGTCTTGTCTTTTCTTGAATTAATGTTTGCATTTATAACAGGTAATGTAGAAGATGTTACTGAATCTTACCATATTTGCATCCCTTGAAACAACTCCTCTTGATCTGTTAGAGCACGGCATATGGACAAAGTCAAAAATAAGGTGGGGACAAAATCAGGAACAGAGTTGAAATGTTACTTTTAATAAACTTTAGAATGAATGACAGGGTTTACATTTGCATTCCTTTAGTGAAGGATATGAAGTCTGAAATTTTAATGTTGTTCATTGTTTAGTGATTTCAGTCCTCAATGGTTTGCCAGAAAACCACATGTTTTATGAGGAATAGACTACAAATGAGACAAAAGTTTGTACATTCTGCAACAGCTTGGACGGTTAAGACGTGCCTTGAAACACATCCTGCCGTGCTGGACCTAGCTTCCTGTCACCTTCTAGTATAGCTCTGCAGACAGACATTTAGACACTGGAGCATTTCCTCTTGGAGTTTTATAAAGAGCTGTCTGATTTTCCTGCCCAGTTACAAGTATAGTTAATGTCATTTTTTGTTTGTCAACTAACTGAAGTAACTATGCTGCAGTTTCTGTTCCTTTCCATTCCTTCCACCAGTGGAAAAACCTGAGTACGGTTTATCATAAAAATCCTTAAAAGTTTTTGTTAATGTCCTGTGACCCTTTTATAATCTTTCCCACCTAATCCTTAAGCCATTTGTTCTCACCTATGTTTTCCTTTCTTTGAATTTTGAGGCTAAAAGGTGATTTGGTTTACACACAATTACCCATCTATGCTGGTAAATCTTTCTAAGTACAAATAAGACAGATTATATTTATCATACATCATTAACTGCCTACCTGCTGTTATTCTACTAACAACTCTTTAAACATAGTTTCTGTACTTCTAATCTATAAACCTTTAAGACTGTCTTTCAGACTCCCTAATCTCTTTCTATTCTAATCCATCCAGAGTTCCTTTGCACCCTTGCTCAAAGAGGACAGACATGTTGTATACAGTTCTCACCCAATATTTCTAGGTATATATGACTGGATTGGCAACAATAAACTCCTGCAGGCCCTCTTATAAATGTTGAAGTGCTCCATTACCTTTAAAAATCAATCGATCCACTCAGTCTCTAAGATCTCATGCAAGGGTAGAGATATTTACTAGTGCCAAATATCTCTTGCTTCTACACAACCAGATTTGTAATCTAATGCCCTGACAAGATATAGGTTCAGAAAATGTGTGGCTTAGCTCTTGTGGGAAACATCTCTTTCATAGATCTATCTACAAAACCCCAGTTTCCTATTAAATTTACATAAGATTTTCTGTGTTTTAATGCGAGTCTCAGATTTAAGTACAGTTCTAGCGATAATAGAGCTCATCGGCACACTGCAATTCTCTGCCATCAATTGGTATTCTGTGAGAATTTTTGTAGTACCTTAAATCAGAATACAAAAATCTTTGGCTGACCAATCAGTGATCCTTGTGGCATAACACGTTTCATAAGTACCCATGTTTTTTATTGTTAACATGGTATACTTGTCCATTGCCTCACTTACTAGTATAACAATTTCCCTCTTTGATATGGGTGCAGGACTGTACACTGAAAGGCTCTTCTGCGTTCTAGAAAGACATATACCAGTCTTTTTAATGTTGACTTCTTCTTTCACAAACATGTATTTATACAGTTTTTGAAAATGCTGCAAGATGTGCCTTTCTCTGGGCAATTTAAACTCATTGTTTTTAAAGTTACAAACTATAATAGTATAACACTGTTTAACTGTGTAAAAATGTAAACATAGCCTGCTGTGGGTATGCTGGTGGGACTACCCTACCTCACAAGCCAAGCAAGTACTCTTGAAAACACTCACCTGCAAAATAAAATCATTGCTTCTTCTGACCTGGTGATTGTCACCACAATGTAAAGACTGGTTCTCCAAGTTTCATAGTTCATAATTAGCAACATTTACTATTTGTATTTTTTCCTAGGACCTCAACAAACATTTGCATTCTTGCAGCAGCTACAAATCTTTATGGAGTAAGTTTAACTGTCATCTTCTTTTAGGGTATAGGTACAGCCTTCACATCTTAAGCATTACCCTACAAGGCTACAAGTGTGTTCTTCAGATGGACATTTGAAGAAAACAACTTCCTTACCAGTGGCTTACTGGTCATTTTAATACTTTGAGTACTGTCCATGTTTCTGTAAAGAAATCAGCCTGGAAACCATTGATAAGGATTGCACAGTCACTACTGTGTATTTACTGGGATGACGTTCTGCTGTAGCTTGATCCTGTTGCAGTCCAATTGTATCTCTCATCTCAGACAAATGATGAGCATCATTACCCTCTTTTTCAGAAAGAAATCCTTCTTGTAACTGAAAGAGCTGCCTCTGTGATTTATTACCCCATTACACATGCCTTTGTGTTATATTATGCAGTCATGTTTAATACCATTTTTAAAACACAGTTGACTTACTTCAACAAAATATTTCTTGTTGTGTACAGTAAAAACAGAGTAATTCTGAATCAATTTAATGTATTCCACATCCAAAGTGAAGGGATTTTCTACCTTTCCCTAGTTAGGAATTGTTTTTTTAGTCTTTGTACTGGAGCAGTTTAAATGGTTTACTCTTGGTGCCTTATTTGTAGGCTTCATTGGATGTACACTGCAGTATGCTCTTTTGATCTCCAGGCCCCCTGGAAACCTCAAGGCAAAGGTCTTAGGCAGCAGTTGTTGTAAGTAATCAGTTTGGCCATTCTCTTCAGAGGACTCCCTCAGACTTCTATACTTGAGTTTCATCGATCATCTAAATTGACCTCTATTGCCTTTAGAATCAGTATGAAACTGTGTCACAAGAGGGCCATATTTTTGAAGACTTGCACATTTTTGATTGACCATCTCTAATGCCATTCCACCAAATGCAACCACTTCCAGCAACTGTTTAACAGAGTGTTCTTCTCTTCATTTCAAAAAGTATCTTGCAGCACCTGATTTAATGACACAATTAAGTTGTCTATTTGGCATGCAGTTGATCTTGCTGCATCAAAATGTCCATGCATTCTGCCATTGCTTCCTGTTCACATATCTTCTGCAATTTCTCAGACTCCCATCTACAGTTTGAGTACCAAACTTCCTGCTGCTCACTTTAAAGGTATTAGTTACAAAGCTGACTTTTAAAATAAATCAAAGGACTTGACCTTAAGAAATATACTTTTATTTTCTGACTATCACTACAGTCACCCAAAATAACCATTCACTTCATCCTTGGTCACTCCACTAACAAAAAAATGGTTGTCTTGTACTGTATTCTACATTCAGTTACATGACTAATCTAGTTATTGGTTGAATCCATCTCACTGTCAGCCTGCTTTATGTTCACATTTGACCTGGATGTTCCTTCCTAAGCACCTCTCGTTTCACATGATATGACTAAAATATGAACTATGAAGTCTTATAATTTGACCTTCTAGGAAATACTTTTCAGGCAATCCATGGTATATGCAGTATTCTTCACTAACAACATATAGCAAAGGAGTCAGTTTTCTTCTTGTGTTGTTTTTCAGTGAACATTTGAATCTGTATAATGTTATTGAAAATATGATAGCTTTGATAAGTCTTATCTTCATGCACAACGATACATCTGCTTTCTTGAAGATGTAATCTAAATCCTTCATGGCCATTCTGCCAATACAGTTTCATATTTGGATTTCTTGACTGCTTGTCATTTCATTATTGATTACTGGTCCAAGGATGTTAAAGTTGTCTTTTACTTATATTTTTCTCCATCAAAAATAAATTTATTGATTGTATAAATTGCAAGATGCTTGTCTCTTTCATATTAAAGTACAAACTGATTTTGAACTGAATTGTTTAATCTTGATAAGCAGATATCTTGGATTATCTTCAGTGTCAGCCAGTAGTATGGTATCATCATCACCATTACAGTGATGACTTTTGATACTTCTTCGTCCAATTTTTACACTTTCTTCATATAATTCTTATTGTGCCATGATTAGCTCTGCATACAGATTAAATAGCTATGTGAAAAAGTATGCAGGCCTGTATACCAATGATTTTTGATTTGGCCCACAGTTTTCATAGTTGAAGCTGTCAAAGACCTTACAATAATCAAAACCACAAGCATGTATGCTTTAGCTACTCCTTTGGATTTTCAAGGACCCATGTTACATTCTTAATGCTTTCACCGATTCCTTACTTTTTCTGGAATCCTATTTATATTTCTGCAGTTTTTGTTCCAAGTCTAGTTACAGTCTGCACTGAATATTCTTGGGAAGAATCCTGTTTGCATATGGGAACAGAACAGTTAGGTGATTAATGTCCAGAATTGGTCAGATCATGTATCTTTAAAGTCTGGTGCAAACACAGATATTTTTTCAGTCAGTTGGCCATGGTGTTCTCTTTCAAATTTCCTGACAATTTCCTGACAATATCGTCTATTGTATTTTAACAGATCCTTTCAAAGAAAGAAATTCCATCAATGCCTGGTGTTTTTCATTGTTGCGTATACTTTGTCTTTCATCAATATCAGTCACTGTTCAAAAGATGCAAGCATTTGCTGATTTGTTTGATCTTTGTAATATTAAATAAAACCAGAAAACAAGAAGTCCAACGCACAATGATTTTAATGGTCACACAAAGCTTTCGAGTATAACTCTTCTTCAGTGTATAAAAACAACATCCTGAATAGGATCTTTTATAAAACCATATGACTCACACTCTTAATTAATTGAAAATCATTACAATTAAATTACATTTAAAATGCCCTTTCTTAATTATGTAATTTAAATGTAATGATTTTCAATTAATTAAGAGTGTGAGAAGATTGGTTGTATGGTTTTATAAAAGATCCTGTTCAGGATGTTGCTTTTATACACTGAAGAAGAGTTATACTGGAAAGCTTTGTGTGACCATTAAAATCATTGTGCGTTGGACTTCGTGTTTTTTGGTTTTATTTATTTTCTATTTTTGTACTCAGAAGTCCTTTGGCTTATAAGGTGTTTGTTTTCTATTGTTTGATCTTTGTAGTATTCTGACTCTACGTAATCTCTCCACCTTTATTAATCTTCTTGCATCATTCAACATACATCCTGGAACATATTTTAACATTCAGATTCAAGGTTGGAATTTTATCTTTAACTCTTGTAGGTTTAGGAAAACCACTCTTGTTCTTCTAGTATATTCTGATTCCATCTCGTTAGAGGTCTTGTGGCAGTATTTCTCTTTATTTGTGTTTTATTGACAAAATTAGTATTCATAAGCTGATAGCTTATTTTCAGTAGACATCCTACTTTAATGATAAGTACTGTGGGATCTTTTATATCCTCCTGCACTACAATAAAAAAATCAGACAGATGTAACCTCAGTTTAATGTCTCATCAGAAAGGTAACACATTGCATAGTTGAGCAGTCCTCACCCATGATACACTGCAGTGGCATTGGAAACTAAATCCAATCACTTGGTGTAGAAGTAGTTTTGACCTCTGGTGGCTGTGGCTAGGTCCTTTGCTCAGGCAGTTGATTACAGGTTACAATCCTGAGTTATGAGTAATGCTTGTTCTCCTAACTCACTTTCATCCACCTGGGGATCCTGATTCTAAAGGCATCCAGAATCTGAGGTTTTGGAAGTGTCACTGTCCCGTCAGTCAGCTTCCTTTGAGGATGAACAGGTTCAGAACCCCAATTTATTTTTCCCAAATGCTGGCTAGTTTAGAGATATATTCAATTTGGAGAAATTTTCAGCTGTCCCTGTGAATAGCAAGGTGTAAGCTTAAAATTTTCCTCTGCTGAATGAGTCTCTCCTTAAAAAAGTGTTTACCAAATTCAGGGTGTGCTTTGCCAAGCCTGCTCTGCATGCCTCCTTGTCTGCTTACCCTTCTTCTGTGTCCCTAGTACCCTCTTCTAATAAAAAAACTATGTCTTTATCAAATCCTGTCCATTCAGTTGGACGATTCAGTCTTGTCTCTGTTTAAATACTTTTTTCATGAGGATGTTCAGCTGGTGTTAAAGGAGACAAAATTCCTGCTACTGGAAAATATTACATTTACAAATGGATGTAATTTTGTAAGTGGTCCCTTGAGGTTAACATCCATCTGGTCTTGAAATATCTGTGTGAGCTATTTCAGGATGGCTTATCTTATGATGAGTTGCATCTAGTGGCCATCTCTGTTTGTCTGCCAATGGATCCAACTCTTTCTTCTTCTTCTCTTTGGGTAAAACCATTCATGACAGACGTATTGCATATGAGACCCCCCCTCACAAACAAATTACCCCTTTGTGCAATCTCAGCTACATCCTGGAAAAATTTACTTTATCACCTTTCGAACTTTCTTCTCAGGTTGATCTGACGTTCTTAATGTGGAACTCTGTTTTGCTTATTGCTTATTGATCTGACATTTGTAAGTCAAGTGTCTGAGCTACAAGCTCTCATGGTGGGACAACCTTAACTGATTTTCCACATAGATAGGGTTAACCCCTCTTTCATGCCAAAAGTCATCTCAGGATTTGCCCTCAATCAGTCTGTTAATTTCCCTTTGTTCTTCCCAGAAACTAACAATGAGGGAGGGAAGATACTTCATACCTTGATCTACATAGCAACTTGGGTACTACATTGACAAAATGAAACCCATCAGGAAGGCTGAAAGGCTTTTTATTTCCTCCACAGGGACAAAGAAGAATAAACCTGTCTGTAAGCAAACCACTGCACACTGGTTGTCCTCTAGTATTGTTTTTTGTTACACCCACCATGGCAAGATAAATATAGGTAAAGTAAAGGCGCATTCAGAAAGGAGTGGACTTGAGAAGTATTCTAGAGACAGCAACTTAGTCCTCTGTCCATGCCTTTCTAAGAACTATAAGTTGGATGTCCTTTCTAAGTCCAGATTAAGCTTCACTAGGACCATTCTCCAGGGGCTCCTGGAACCTTATCCTTCCTCCTCCCAGGTTGGCTGAGCTTTGGGTATCTACCAATAAGCCAGTAAGGCAGTGTGTTTGTTGAACATAGTACAGTTGCTTATGTCCTACCTTACCTGTAACAGCAGATATCCATAGAATTCACTACCTTACTGGCAGTACCCATCCACCAGCATATTTTTTGGACGTACATGATTTGGTGTGGGAGTTGCTGTTGAGTTAGGTGTGTGTGTGTGTGTGTGTGTGTGTGTGTGTGTGTGTGTGTGTGTGTGTGTGTGTGTGTGTGTGTGTGTGATGAAATGGTCCTGTTACTGGGGCTGAAAAGTAGTACCTGTACACAGTTGATAGGTCCATCACACACAGATACAGGCAGGGAAAGCTCTATGCTTTGGTAGATTATCAGAGCTGGGATAGCAGAACACTACTGTCTATATGCCAGTAAGGCATGGTGTTTTATAAACATCTACTGTTACAGGTAATTGTACTTACACAACTGTACTATGTATTCCATAGTCTGGTAAAGTAGTATAGCAATCTTTCTGTAAGAAAATAGTGATGTATTCTATACTACAACAATGTAGTGGTAGCATTCTGTACTGTAGGATTGCAGTAACATGTAATATACTGTCGTAAATTAATGATTGCAGACTGTACTGCATGAAAACAGTGATGTGTTCTATACAGTAGTAAAGTAGTGGTAACAGGCTGTACTACAAGAGAGCATTAATTTATTGTATATGGAAATAAAATAGTTGCAGCAGTCTGTACTTTAGGAGGGCAGATATGCATTTCCACTGCAGTACAGAGTATAATAATCTTTACTGCAAGACAATAGTGATATATTCAATGCTTCAGTAAAGTAGTGGTAGCATTCTGTACTGTAGGATAACAGTACCATGCTATATAATGTAGTAAATTAATGGTTACAGTCTGTACTACATAATATTCATATGGCAGTAAAACAGTGGTAATTGCAGAACACTAATGCATTCTGTGCTGTGCTAAAGTAGTGGCTGCAATCTGTATTTTAGAACAGAAGTATTTCATACTGTTGTGAAGTAGTGGTCGCAGTCATAATTTTACAACACTGATGTCTTCTGTGGTTTAATATAGACATGGATGCAGTTTGTACTGCAGGATGACAGTAACATATTATATACAGTAGTTGGGTATTGGTTGCAGTCTGTGTCACATGAAAACAAACGGTGACGTATTCTATACTGTTGTAAAGTAGTGTTAGCTGTCTGTACTGCAGGAGAATAGTAATGCATTCTTAGCATAAAGTATCACTGACCTATTCTCCAACAAGGGACATCCGCTCTAGTAACAAATTCTTATTACTTACAAATAAGTCAAATAATGTTGCAGGAGGCTCGCTGCACTCCCAGTACATTGCTAAACTCTGGAATTGTATCTCCACACAAATAAAACACTGACAAACTCAGTAGTTTTAAACCACAGCTTAAACAACAACTTAACCAATCCTGGTTCTGCTCATGCTCATCTCAAGGTTGAGACTTTGCATTCACTGTACAATACTCACCAAATACTCTTCTTAAACAGAATGCACTCAGTCTCTCACTGAAATGACAAAACAATTTTATACATAACTGCTGCCTTACAATCCACTAAGTTGCATGTGGGCTTTCTCTTTAGTAACTTCCACCTCTGTAAAATTGTAAAATATATAAATATAACTACTGTTTGTGTGTAAATGTAAATAGAAGTATAACATATTGCATGTAAGGCAATCTCTGACCATGCTTTATTGGAAATGCTGCATATCCACAAGTCAAATGTTACACAGGTTACTCATTCTAAAGACCTTAACCTGGTATGTGACTGTAATAAAACCTGCTGTAGGGTCAGATTTGCTTCCCAGAGGTTAACACACCTTTGGAACAGATTCCCATAGTGTCAAACAGGGCACCTCACTGGCCTTCTTCAAAAGCAATTTGGAAGATTAGATGGGTAACGGTAAATTCTCACTGGGGGTTTCACCTGTGTCCCTCTTGGACATGGGCATTAGGTCCTGATCATGTAAATAAGGGTAGAACTTGGCTAAACTTGTAAGGGTCCTAGGGCCATTAACCTAGTAACTTCTTATGATCCTGTGTTCCTATTATCTATTCTGTGTTTAACTCAAACTTAGTATAATACAGTGTAAGCAAATAGAGAATTTCTCTCCAGACCTGTGCTGAAAATGGGTATTATCTAGTCAAGACTTTCCTGGTAAATAAAAACAAATAAATAAATTCTACACTGTAGTAAAGCAGTCTGAACTACAGGAGAACACTAATGCATTCTACTCTGTAATAAAGTAGTGGTAGCAGTCTGTAGTCGAGGAGAGTGGTAATGTATTGTATACTGTAGTAAAGTGGTAGTAGTAGTCTGTACTTCAGCAGAACAGTAGTGCATTCTATGATGTCATAAAGCAGTGGCAGCAGTCTATACTACAGAAGAAAGGTAATGTATTCTATACCGTAGTAAAGTAGTGGTAGCAGTCTGAAGTATGCTAATACATTCTATACTGTAGTAAAGTAGTGGTACCAATATGAAGTATAGTAATACATTCTATACTGTAATAAAGTAGTAGCAGCAGTCTGTATTCAGGAGAACAGTAGTGCATTCTGTGATGTCGTAAAGTAGTGGTAGCAGTCTGTAGTCGAGGAGAATGGTAATGTAATTTATACTGTAGTAAACTAGTGGTAGCAGTCTGTATTCAAGGAGAATGGTAATGTATTTTATACTGTAGTAAAGTAGTGGTAGCAGTCTGTATTCAAGGAGAATGGTAATGTATTTTATACTGTAGTAAACTAGTGGTAGCAGTCTGTAGTCGAGAAGAATGGTAATGTATTTTATAATGTAGTAAAGTAGTGGTAGCAGTCTGTATTCAAGGAGAATGGTAATGTATTTTATACTGTAGTAAAGTAGTGGTAGCAGTCTGTATTCAAGGAGAATGGTAATGTATTTTATACTGTAGTAAAGTAGTGGTAGCAGTCTGTAGTCGAGGAGAATGGTAATGTAATTTATTCTGTAGTAAACTAGTGGTAGCAGTCTGTATTCAAGGAGAATGGTAATGTAGTTTATACTGTAGTAAAGTAGTGGTAGCAGTCTGAAGTATGGTTATACATCCTACACTGTGGTAAAGTAGTGGTAGCAGTCTGATGTATGCTAATACATTCTATACTGTAGTAAAGTAGCGGTAGCAGTCTAAAGTATGGTAATACATTCTATACTGTGGTAAAGTAGTGGTAGTCTGTAGTACAGAAGAACAATAATATATTTTATACTGTAGTAAAGTGTGGGTAGCAGTCTGTACCACAGGAGAACAGTAATGCTTTCTAAACTGTAGTAAATTACTTGTAGCAGTCAATACTACAGGAGAACAGTAATGCATTCTAAACTGTAGTAAATTAGTTGTAACAGTCAGTAGTACAGGAGAACAGTAATACATTCTATACTGTTGTAAAGTAGTGGTAGCAGTCTATACAACATGAGAAACGTAATGGATTCTATACTGTGGCAAAGTAGTAGTAACAGTCAGTACTACAGGAGAACAGTAATGTATTCTATACTGTTGTAAAGTAGTGGTAGCAGTCTGTATTTTAGAACAGACATGCTCCATACTGTAGTAAAGTAGTGGTAGCAGTCTATGTCTTCTATAATGTAATAAAGGAGTGGTCACACTTTGTGCTGCAGGATAACAGAAACATGTTATATACTGAAATAGAGGATTGAAATAGTAATGTATTCTGAGTCTGTACTGTAGTAAAATGATGGTAGCAATCTGCACTGTAGAAAAAGATGTATTTTGCACTTTATTAATGGTTTGGTAAGTCAGCAGTGAAGGAGAATGAAGGCTGAAGCTTGCAGTATGAAAATTTAGAGGAAAATAGCATACAAACCTGTGCAGTAATTTGGTGGCAGTATAGGCGTGGTAATAATTTGTTGGATTCAGTGGACCATTTCGTATGAATCTAATTTAAAAAAAATAAGAAAAAAGCCTTGGGTAAATTGTGGGGCAAGCTCCCCAGCACCCCATACAGGGGGCTTTACTATCTGCATACCCCTATGCAGTAAAATATGTTCCAGATTTGTTCATAGGTACTGTAAGCACTAAGGGTAGCTGGCCTTCTGGGTTATTATAGACCTAGCTAGTTTTCCCTAAAGGTCAGAATCAAACTCTGTACCGTGTGTTTGTGAGGTAAACACCTTAACCATTATGCAATCCCCCAGTTTTAAGGCAAGAAAGTCAGTCGCTTAAAATTATCCATCAGATTAATGGTTTATATAACTGCATAGTAATTGGCAATGCTTTGAAATGTACGGAAGTAGCAGTGAAATGTTGTATTATGGCACTTTAGCTGTAGCACTCTAGCTTTGCTGGAAAGCACTGGCGAAACCTTATGTTGTAGCAATTTGAGGAACCACTCTGCATTGCTTCTGGGAAGCAGAAGTTGGCATCAGTGGTTATATAGTTGCAGCACTCTGCACTTCAGCTGAGCAGAGCTGACAGTCACGAGTGTGAGTGAGCAGAAATCCTGTACTGAAGGGCTGTAATGTAGGAAGCCCCTAGTGTGTAACAGCGGTAGCAGCAGTTTGTGTTTATGGATAGAAAGGATGGTGTGCAGCATAGTGGGAAATGGTCATGGTATACTTATTGCTGTAAAGTATGACAGTGTGATCTGCCTTGTTTAAATAATGAAATTAATGTGCATCAGTGTTTCCAGAAACTTACTTTATTATCCTTGGCTTCTTAAGGCAGGCATTGATATCAGAATTCAATGAGCAAGGCATTTAATTTTGCATCTGTGTTTCAGATGTGCATCAGGGCTTTGGAAACATCTGTAAGGTTAATCTCCTGAAACCTTTTGAGACATACTTCCAAATACTTCCAAACCACTTAACAAACTATTTTCCCACCGTCACATGATAGCATTTATGTCTGCCTCCGCACAGAAATACTGTCTCTGCTTCTGCAGCACTGCTTGCTCTACAACCATACTAGTGCCCCTATGCCAGTCAGTAGCTTTGTCATGTAAATGGTTGGCACAGTGGTGCAGCAATTAGAGTTGTCGCCTCATAGCAAGAGGTTCTCCAGTTCGATTTTCAGCTGGGGTGCCTTCTGTGGGGAGTCTGCATGCCCTCCCTGCATTCATGTGGGTTTCCTCCCACATTACAAAAACATGCGTCTGGAGAGTTTCTCCCCGGGCCGCCGGGAAAAAGTGTCTCATTCCAAGTCGGACTTTCCTGGTTAACAAATGTTAAATAAATAAATTAAGTCAGATTTGGTCACCTGGAGCCAGATGTAACCTTTCTGCTGTGTAGTATTTTGATTCTTCCCTGTCTTTGCTCCTATTACTTGCTGCCAGTGTGTAAGCAGTGCAAGTGTTGCAAGTGATAATGCATTTACAGCTCTCATGCTGCTCCTGAATAGCTAATCGACTCCTAGTCTGTGATTTAGCGTAATAACTGAGCACATGGAATGGATACCATATCGAGCAGAACTTATACAATGTGACAAACTGGGAAGTTCACAGAGTTTGGAATAGACATAGGAACTGACACATTTGAACATTCTGTTAATCAAAGTGTTCTAACGAACTGTTTAATCATTTGTTGCATTTCTGTCGCAGATCAGAAAATCTCACAGAACAACTGGCTCAAGGCCAGCAGAAGTTATCAGCACATGCAGTATGCGGTTGATTGGTTGTTGATTTACAGTTCATAAACCTCCTGTGCAGACAAAATGTATTTGAGTCATTTGCTGAGGAGGAAGAAGTGGAGCAGAAATAATATTTCTGTAGAATGTAAATTATGCTCTGCTGCCTAGATTAACTTGCAGTCCTTGCAGTGTGTGAAGTATATGCACAAAAATACATAGATAGGTTCATAGGTTGGTACTAGGCTAATTGCCCTTGTAGGCCATTTTAAGCCTAGCCAGTTACCCCACGTGAGAATCAAATCCTGCACCTTGTGTTTGCCAGGTAAACACCTTAACCATTATGCCATTCTCCCACCCCATGAATGATAAGACTTTAACAAAAACAGTTTGAATCAAAAAGATTTGAACAGAAAACACTTTGAACCACAAAGATGCAAACAAACAAAAACAAAAAAATGTTCTGTTTTTGCAGGAAAGAAAGCTCCTCACACCCCCCTACTTATTAACTATGCCAACTATGAGATTGCACTATAGTAAGAAAAGGGCAGCTTCGCAATCCCCACTGTGCTGCGATCTCCTCATCAAAACAGTTGCAACATTCAAAAAGTTCATTTTCAAACTCTTCATCAGATATTTCAAGCATTCAAACTTTTGAGAGTTTGAGCACTTGAAAGTAACTCATATGGGTGCATGTGTGTGTGTGAGTGTATATATATATATATATATATATATATATATATATATATATATATATGTGTGTGTGTGTGTGTGTGTGTGTGTGTGTGTGTGTGTGTATGTATGTATGTATGCATATATATATCTATATATATATATATATATATATATATATATATATATATATGTGTGTGTCTCACTAAACATCAAATGCTCATATGAGTGAACGAATAAAGAACAAACATTTTAGATCAGATGTAAAATGATTGAAATCAACAGAAATTAAAATTAATTATTTCACTCATATGACTGTATGCTGTATTTCACAATCTCAAATAGTGATCACTGTTTTGACCTGCAACCACATTTATAATCCATGTATGTATGTATGGTAGCCATTACCTTTGTCAGACGATAGTTTTGTTGACAGAATTTGGTTGACTAATCAGATGGCTGACAGGTATGCTCGATCAGACAGTTCTCTGGGTTGGAGAATATGCCCTTTTCCTGAAAATTGTGCAGTCTTGGAGTTAATATATATAATTTCCAAGAGGTGTAGGGGGGAGGAGTCCTTGCCCTCTATGAAAAAAATAATTTCTTTCTTTTCTTTTCCTTTCTTTTGATTTTTTATTTTGTCTACACTAAGGTTGATTCTTGGAGCATGATTAGTAGCATGTTGATTCTTGGGGCATTATTAGTAGCATGTTGATTCTTGGAGCATGATTAGTAGCATGTTGATTCTTGGGGCATTATTAGTAGCATGTTGATTCTTGGGGCATGATTAGTAGCATGTTGATTCTTGGGACATGATTAGTAGCATGTTGATTCTTGGAGCATGATTAGTAGCATGTTGATTCTTGGGGCATTATTAGTAGCATGTTGATTCTTGGGGCATGATTAGTAGCATGTTGATTCTTGGGACATGATTAGTAGCATGTTGATTCTTGGGGCATGATTAGTAGCATGTTGATTCTTGGGGCATGATTAGTAGCATGTTGATTCTTGGAGCATGATTAGTAGCATGTTGATTCTTGGAGCATGATTAGTAGCATGTTGATTCTTGGGGCATGATTAGTAGCATGTTGATTCTTGGGGCATGATTAGTAGCATGTTGATTCTTGGGGCATTATTAGTAGCATGTTGATTCTTGGAGCATGATTAGTAGCATGTTGATTCTTGGGGCATTATTAGTAGCATGTTGATTCTTGGGGCATGATTAGTAGCATGTTGATTCTTGGGACATGATTAGTAGCATGTTGATTCTTGGAGCATGATTAGTAGCATGTTGATTCTTGGGGCATTATTAGTAGCATGTTGATTCTTGGGGCATGATTAGTAGCATGTTGATTCTTGGGACATGATTAGTAGCATGTTGATTCTTGGGGCATGATTAGTAGCATGTTGATTCTTGGAGCATGATTAGTAGCATGTTGATTCTTGGAGCATGATTAGTAGCATGTTGATTCTTGGGGCATGATTAGTAGCATGTTGATTCTTGGGGCATGATTAGTAGCATGTTGATTCTTGGAGCATGATTAGTAGCATGTTGATATATGCAGTGTCAACGGTTTGGTGTTGACATTTTGCTTGTTGATTTTTGGGTCATACAATATATTTAAATATACTCTTATATGGGAGCAGTGACTTTAGTTGATACACATACATGTCAACTTTTTTATGTAGATAGACTTTCGTTAACTACGCAGATGATTAACAGTTGTGCAAGAACAGTCTCTGGAGTTGTGGAATGTGCCCCTTCCCTGGGATAGTATGATCTTGGAGTTAGTATATACATTTAGGAGCTAGAGAAAATTTTCCTTGCACATGGATGGTGGATTGTCGACATTTCTGTTGTAGACCTCTTGTGGTTGACATTATTGATGTCAACGTTCAGGTGTTGATTGCAGTCATTTTATATATATATATATATATATATATATATATATATATATATATATATATATATATATATATATATATATATATATATATATATATATATATATATATATATACACATGTATGTATTACACTACGTGTATAATCACCCTCCACAAATCTCAGACGTAACCATATAGCTGAATTTTAAAATGTATGCAGTGCAGTACAGACATTACAGTTCTGTTTTTTTTTTTTTTTATTTGTCCTACTACATCATAATGTGTCTCAACCATTAATCTTCTCTTGGTAGATAATACTGTGAATGATAAGTAATTCATGGGGTTAATTTTCCTCTGAATGCTTAGTTCTAATCTACCCTATGTAAATATGACCCTAAAAAGATGTGTACATCTTGGAATTCAGAGAGATTGATTGTTTTTCATCCTTCTCAACTTGCTTTGAAATATTGAACTTAAACAGGGTTTAAACATAATTTCATATTCTTAAATCAATAATTTCAGTGCATCATTTATCATTTCTATTGATTATCAGGCATATTCTAGGCATATTTATCATAGCTAACAAAAATATAGATTAGTTATATGCAGAGACAGAGAGAGACAAAATACGATCAAGAGTCTAACTAATGCACTTTTTAAGAAAAGTCTTGTTACGTCTGCAGTTTGAAACTCATTTACAGTAGTAATCTGTCTCACAGAAGCATTTTAAGAAATTAGGCTTAGCCAAAATGATCTATTTTTATTTTCATACAAAAGTCCTAGTGCAGTTCCACTAGGGACCTACATCTGCACCATCAAATAAAACTCTAGTTTAGAGAGATAAGTTCCTAACTCAGCATATTCCCACTATGGACTTGAATCTATACATTCAAATAAGCATAACTTACTGTTAGGTGTATTCTTAACACAGTACATTTCAGCCTGTGGAATAAATTATCACTACAGGTTAAGCAAAGTACTGCTTTAACTAACTTATAAGGCTAGTCTTGTTTTTTGGAAGAGATGGCACAAATTCATGTCAGGGTTATCATTTGCAGTTCTGCTCAATTTGTTTGTATGCCTTCTACACTTAAGGTACTCATATGTTAAATAAACATACACACCTTAACAGATAAGCTACCAGTAAATGAATTCAGTATGTGCATATTTTATTTATGTATTTTACATTGTCAGAAAAATAAACGCAAATAAGGAAGACTAGAGGTATGCACATACAAATCAAGACAGACAGACAAACTCATAGAAGGTGAAGCTCACCTCACTGACTGGTTCAGCACAAACTGACTGTGATATTGCCTTTGAGTTGGACCATCTGCTAAATGTAGACTTTCCACCAGAGGAATTGTGTTGTGCCACATGAAAAAATTGTCAGAATGCAAACATTTCTATGGCTAAAATTAGAGCTTAGAAAAGCCTTTGCCTAGGACCGGAGCCGAAAAATTTTACAACATTCTGTGTAAACATTCTACTTTGCTTCACTCACATAACTGAATGAAGGGGATACTAACATGATTGTTTTGATGTGTCAGGATATGACTGGTTAACAGAAATATTGTCTATTTATGTTGAGGTGTGATGTAGACCCTTAGATGATGACATTCCTATGGTGCTTGGAAGTTAAGTAGTCTATTCAGTGGTATAATTCAACTGATTTGCAAGACTTTTTGTTTTGTCACTTCAAATATTTTTATTTATTTTATTTATTTAAGTTAGATGACCGGGGAAGTCCACTGGGCCAAGAAGATCCCATTTTCAGTGAAGGCCCCAGGAGTAAAGTTCCACAATAATTGCAAGTTACATTTCACATGTTACAAAAGGGCATAGTTCATACAGCTATTTAAACATTTACAGATAAGCTCCATGATATTTGCAGTTGGTTTGTCACAATGTTACAAAAATGAAAAGACATAATTCAATACAGAAATTTCAACATTTACATAAAGTGAATATTTTTGTTATAAACTCAGTTGTAGGTTTAACATTTCAAAATATATAGCTACTAGCTATTAGTAAGTTAGGAAAATATTATGCATGGAGAGGGTTATAGAATATTTGAGATTGGAGATTATAGTACAATAGATATTAGAGAGAAAATTAGTTTTTAATAGGGGAGAGATTGTTTTGTGTGGGATGAAGTAATAGTAGAGGTAGCTGGATGAGTCGGTGCAAGGTGGAATGGGGGGGGGTTACGTTGGAGCATGGCAAGGGCATTCCCATTTGGAAGAAAGATGAGAGAGTAGCTGAGATTTGAAATTTGTATGGTTAGGTAGGTTGCGTAGGTGTGTGGGGAGATTGTTTTTCATCCTTCTCAACTTGTTACTCAACTTGCTACTGTTTAGCTAAGTAGTGGGACAGCAGTAGATGGGCCAGGAGGTCGTGCAGGTTTGTGGACCTGAAGGAGATTTTGTTTTTTGGATCTGAGTGAGAGGTTGGGAATGTAAGGTTTTAAGGAAGTCGTGAGAGCTGGGCAGTTGGTTTAAAAATGATCTTGTGGGCAATGGTGAATTGTAGGTAACTGAGGTAGTTGGGTAGTTCAAGCCAGTTGAGGGTGAGGAGGGAGTGGCAGTGGTGGGATGAGTTTTTTGAATTGGTTGCAAATTTGGAGATCTTGTGGTAGCAGGATTCAAGTTTGGACCAAAGGCCAAGATGGAGATTGGTGAAAAGAGGGGCACCATACATTAGGGTGGGGAGTAGGAAGGTGGATGCAAGAGTTCAATGGGTAGAGGGGCTAAGGAAGCAGTTGTGCCTGTAGAGGAGACCTAACCTTTGGTGTATTTTTTTTGATTGTGGAGTGGATGTGGGTGTCAAATTTTAGTTCTTCATCAATAATAATGCCAAGAAGCTTGGTGTTGGGAACAATTTCAAGGAGGGTGTTGTTTTGACTCTGTATGGTGAATGTGGATTTGTCAATGGAGTTTTTCCAGGGGAAAAAACATTAGTTTGGTTTTATTTGCATTAAGTGCCAGATGGTTAGACTGCATCCAGGTTTCTGTTTTGAAGAAGGCTAGTTGTTTTTTTTCTAGGAGCTCAGGGGGGGGGGGCTGAGCAGATGATTGTTGAGTCATCTGCATATTGGATGATAGATGAGTTTGGGATGGATTGGTGAAAGTTGTTAATAAATAGGTTGAAGAGAAGAGGGCCAAGAACACAACCTTGTGGGACACCTGTGGGTGTGAGAAGGAAGGGGGAGGTTGAAGTTTTCCATTGGACAGCTTTTTGGTGGTTGAACAAGTAGTTGGAAAACCAGGCAATGGTAGTGGGAGAGAGGTGTAGGGTGGAAAGTTTGGATATAAGTAGGGTGTGTGAGATGGTGTCAAAGGCCTTCGACAGATCTAGGAATAGTGTGGATATGAACTTGCCTGAGTTGTGTTCAAGGTTTATGGTTTCAAGAAAGGAAAGAAGGGTAGTCATGGTGCTGTAGCCAGGGCAGAAGCCATGTTGGGTAGGGGAGAGGAGATTATTTAGTGTTAGGTGTGCCATGAGTTGTGCTTGTATTGTTTTCTCTAGTATTTTAAAAACAGGAGAAAAGATGGCAATAGGCTTGAAGTTTGTGGTATCAGTATTTTTGCCACCTTTGTGTTGGAGGATGATGTAAACATGGCACCAGATAAGGGACGTATGATTCTTGATTGGATCTGTTTATAAGAATAGATATGGGATCGGCAATGCTGTCTGCAGATTGTTTAAGGAAGGTGGGTGGAAAGTTGTCGGGTGCACTGCGACAGGGTTTGAGTTTGAGAAGAAGTCTTTTTATAGTGCTTGTGGGGATGGGCTTGAGGCAGAAGGATGTGGAGGAAGGTTGATGATTGGGGTGGTGGTTGGGGCAGGAGGGGGTGGTCATGGAGGAGTGTGGTGGGAAGGAGGCTGATAGTTTAACTATGCAGTCTATGAAGAATAAGTTGAAGTAGCCGGCTGTTTCAAGGTTGGAGAAGTTTGGGTCTGAGTAGGGGTTTTCTTTGTTGCTAGGATGCAGCATGGATGAGATGGAGTCCCAGAATTTTTTGGGATTTGTTGAGTGCAAGGACTGGAGTTTGGAGTAGTGAGCTTTGTGGTCTTTAATTATTAGTTTTCTTGCAGAGTTTCATAGTTGTTTATACTCTAGGAGGGTGTTAGGGTTTTTATGTTTTTGATATTCTTTCCATTTTTCTCCCTTTGGTGCAAGGCTAGTTTAGTATCTTTTGATGTGCATGGGCAGGGATTGGTTTTGATGCATTTGGTTTGAGGAGGGAGGGGCTTGCTGATAAAGAAGGGTTAGGAATGAGTGCTTGAAGTAGGAAACAGCATCGTCTAGAGGAAGGGTTTTTAGAGGGGACCACTCAGTATGCTTTAAGCATGCGGAGAAAGTTAGAAGGTTGAAAGAGAAGAGGTTGCGGGTTTGGATGTAGTGATGTTGTTTATGCAGTGGAGATGGGAGACGATCAGTGAAGGCTGGTAGGTGATCACTGAAAGTATAAGGTAATGTTCCTGCTTTGGTGATAAGGTTTGGGTGAGTTGTTAGGATCCAGTCGATGGTACCAGAGGTACCATCTTTATTTGGTCTGGTTGGTGATTGTATTAGTTGGGAGAAGTTGTTCAGGTTGATTGTGTGGGACGGGGCTTCAGAGTTAATAGTATTCCAGTTGATGTTGGTATCACCAAGTATTTAGGTTTCATTTTTTATATTGGAGGAGAATCAGGACAGGATGTTTTCAAGAGTTTTTATATTATCACCAGGGGAATATAGAGGGCAGCGATTCATATGGACTTGTGGTTGTTTATTTTTAGTAAACCTATTATAATTTCAGCGTTGGCAAAGGTTGGTATTTTATTAAAGCAGGGAGTTATGGTATAGAAGATGCGGTAGATTATTGCTACTCCACCTCCTTTTTTGTGGGCTTTGTCATTGTGAATGATTTGGAAACCTGGTGGTATGATTTCACTATCTTTTGTATAGGTTTTCAGCCAGGTTTCAGAAATGGTGGTAATGTCAGGGTGGGTATGGGAGAGCCAGGCATGGAGGTTAGGGGGTTTGTTTTTTAGGCTTTGTGCATTAAGTGTTGTAAGGTTAATGGACTTTGAGTTTGTGGGTTGAGTGGGGGGTTTGGGGAGATTGATGTTAGAGATGGGTCTGGGGTTGGGGTGGATGTCACCGGCTAATGAGAGAGAGATGTGGTGGAGTAGAAGAGTGAAGCAGTGTTTTGGGCAAGGGTAGCTTGGGATGTGTGAGAGTAGTGATTTTCTGGTACCACATTTAAGAGGGGAGTACAGGGGTTGTTGGGTTGGGAGCAGTTTTGGTTTGAAGAAATAGATTGGATTAGAGGTAAAGAGTTCATGTGAGATGGATGAGGAGGATGGGAAATGAGGCTGATGGTAAGATGTAGTGGAGTGTGTGAGAGTTATGAGAAGGTTTGGGAAAAAGTGTGAGATAGGTAAGAGAAGAAATATTGTCTGTTTTTACAGTAATACTTAATACATATGGAATTGAAAATGTTCAGTTATCTATATCTCATGATAGCAAATTATTCAATGCACATATTAGTTTTTTGTGTTTATTGTTGGAACTGATCTTAAAAAATAATAATCTCTTTGAAAATAATCTGGAAGGCCTCTGGATGACAAAATCTGCCAATGACTGCAAGATGGGGGTAATGATTGAATCCC
>NC_056735.1:826631714-826669214 GCF_019279795.1 Protopterus annectens
ATAATATAAATTCTAGGCATTTTTTAACTTATAAAGTAATTATTGCTGTTAGATTATCAGTGCAAAATTATTGAAAAACCTTCCTTACTTTGCAGAAAGACAGTTTGGACTTTAGACTATTATTTTCTATAGCAGAAACACTGTTGGTTTTAGAAAGTGAAAATTGTTGCGCCAATAGGAAAAATGTTATTCTTGTTGGGTTTAATATATGAGTTTTGTCATTTTGGTCACTTAAATGTTCTAGGGGACAATAAACCATTCTATTATTAATGAATTTGATGGACCATTCATTATCAAACCTAATTATTCCTGAATCAACTTTAGTTGATGAATTTGCTCATGGTGTTTATAGAACCAATTCTCTGACCATGTAGTTGAGAATCTTTACTGTTATACACCTTGGTGGTGAATTAGACTCGGAAAGTTTAGGTTTTCCCATAGATCTTAAAGCCCTTTATATACGACATCAAACTGTTTAAAGTTTTAGAACTTGAGATAACCACATAGTTACAAAAAAATCTGACTGTGAGTAATTTCCTTGAAGTTTTTCAGGAACTCCAGATAATTTTTATGTTATTTTTGCCTCCCTTTCTTTTCTTAAAATGTTCAGCTTTATGTATTAACTATGTATTTTACTTCAGCACAATTTTTGTTTAGATTTTTACTCCTTCATTCTACTTTTCCATATAATCTAAGAAGTTATATATGCCCTTTATCACAGTTTTCTGTTTATGAAATCAGAGTTTTAAGTAGTTCAGTCTGTGTTGAAAGAGTTATCCTGAATGAAGTCGTTTTGTGTATTCAGTCTATCTTCAGATAGATTCCTCAATAGATTAAACCATACATTGATGATCTTTTTTCCAGGATGTTTTAACTATGAGAATATTTTTTTTTTAATTCATAATTAATATAGTCTGATCTCGCGGTGGTATTGCTGCGGTAGTGTTGTCGCCTCACAGTAAGATGTTGTCTGGTTCGACTCTCAGCAAGAGCGTCTTCTGTGTAGAGACATGCGTGAATGGGTGTACCTTCATGGAAGATTGTGCATCAGGGCTGGCAACTCAGCACATAAAAATCTACTGCCAATCATTAGCGGACCGGAGTTCCGCTGTGGCGACCCCTAACCGGGAAAAGCTGAAAGACACAACAACATAGTCTGATCTCGATAACTACTCAGGAGAGTTAGTTTGAATGGAAGAAGTTAAGAAAATCCTAATTTCTTTTTATAATTCTAGTGCAGTAGAATTCTGAAGTAAACTGATACCCTGTTGGTCCAGGTAAAACATTACTTCCCAATAAAAGTATTTACTGCAGAGCGTCTCATGTGAACTGGAACTACCTATAAAGTAACTCTGAAGGATGTATTTATATATATATATATATATATATATATATATATATATGTGTGTGTGTGTGTGTGTGTATGGGTCTACTTTATTTACCCGAAAAGGATGAAAGGACCAACAAACCAGAAGACCGACATCCGGAACACTGTCTTTCCAGTCGAGGTAAGTAACCGCTTGGCCATCATGTTGAAATTTGCCTCTTACCCTCGCGGTAGTGCAATCTCAGAGTTGATATATTTAGTTAGGGGGTGTGGAGTACGAAGCCCCCCACATGTGTGGGTTTAATTTTGTTCGGTTTATTATTTTTTTTTGGAATGGCCAAGTGGTTACTTACTTCGAATGGAAACTTGGTGTTCTGGATGTCAATCTTCTGGTTTGTCAGTCCTTTCGGCAAAGTGAAAGTCGGTGGTGTGGCCATTCGGGAAAGTAAAGTAGACCTATATATATATATATATATATATATATATATATATATATATATATATATATATATATATATATATATATATATATCTACAATATAGATATATAGACTTATAGATATAAACATATATATTTTCATTGAGATCTGTTGAATATGAAATACTGAGTAAAGTAAAGGATAGAATTCATATGAAATGCAAGCAGAACTTTGCCATTTTTCATTAATTTTCAGAGATGTCACAGAGTTCTTGGAAGTGCTGCAGATCTGTTATAATTAATAAAATTTGAACATCTTTATCTACATCATTGCCTAAATTAGATGGGAACTTGTGCCTTTCTTATGTATAGTCTTGCATCATATTCTTAGAAGATATAGAATTTGACAAGTTTCTTGTTACAGTTAAGAATACCTACTCAGTAATGCATAAGTAAAACAAAATAAGTTTTTTTAAGGCAGAAATAATAGCTATAATTCTCTGAAAAATATCTCAGATAAGTTGGATCCCAGACCTTGAATTCATTGTACTTCTGAAGAGACTGAATGGTCTTTGCAGCAGTACCTGGAAGCCAGCTTTTTATTTCATACTACAGATATTCAGTTAATATGTTTCATCTGTACATTTGAATTGTATGTTATCTCCTGACATTTATCTTCCCAAATGCAGTGTTTACTTAGAATTGTTGTACTGCTTTGGATTTCTCATTGTCTCTTCACATTTGTCACACTGAGTGCATTTTTATATAATATCAACATTGCGCTAGATATGTCAAACCAGATTTTATCATGTATCACAGATGAGCATTATTGTAATTTGTTCTTCTGTTTCTCTCTGACTGCAGATCATAATGCTGGGTTCAGCATCAGAACTACAAAACTTCATTGACAAAACTCAGCTGACCCAGGATCTTGGAGGCACACTAGATTATTGCCATGATAAGTGGATTTCTGATCGCACTGTAAGTATCTTCTATTTATTTAAAATAAGATTGCCATTTCACATTTCCTCCTGCAGTAAATGCTGAAATTCTAAAAACAGTGTACTAATAAAGTTATCATACTAGGACACAAAAGTGTTTTGCCATCCGGTCCATCCTATCATGTGCATTAACCCCTTTACATATTCTTCCAATACGTGGGTAAAGGCAGGCTTTTCCCTGCTCATATTATGAATGGAAAGACAGATGAATATAGCAGTATCATAGTGACAATATGTCCTTCAGATGGGTTCATATGTTATTGAAAGATAATGTAATCTAACGGGCGAAACATCGAAATGGCCGCATTTCAAAACTTTTATTGTGGGGGGCTACGCCCCCCCCCCCACATCCCCCACTAAATATATATTCCAACTCTGAGATTGCACTACAGTGAGGAAAGGGCAAATATCCCAATATTCACTGTACTCCGATCCCACAATGCAAACTTCGAAATGCAGCCATTTTGATGTTTTGGCCATTCTATTACGTTATCTTTCGATAACATAATAGGAACCCTCTTCAGATAGTACTTGGCTTTCTATGCCCATGATTCTTGCTCATCTACCATCTTATTACTCACCTAGACTTACAAAAAGCAGAGTGAATGTTATGGTAATATTTTTTCTTGGAGTTTTAAACAATGATTTTGTGTTTTGTGCACTTCTTTTCATAGCACTTGTTTTGGATACTTCATTATATGAAAATCTTTATCTCAAATATTTCTAAGAATATAGTAATGGAGCTTAATCCATTAATGATTTTTGTTCTTGATAGCTACAGTATTAGCATGAATGTCTTTATCTATCACCAGGTTTTTAGTCATATGGCACTGTGAGGTGTCAGTTACTATTTCTGGTTATTACTTTACTATGTGCAGTCAGTTGCGCCCCTGCATGAGTCGATGTATATCCATGTTCCCTTGGTACTTAATTGCAGTTTGTCATTATAACTTTTAAGTCAGTTGCTCCCCTGCATGAGTCAATGTATATCCATGTTCCCTTGGTACTGAATTGCAGTTTGTCATTATAACTTTTAAGTCAGTTGCGCCCCTGCATGAGTCGATGTATATCCATGTTCCCTTGGTACTTAATTGCAGTTTGTCATTATGACTTTTAAGTCAGTTGCGCACCGCACGAGTCGATGTATATTCATGTTCCCTTGGTACTTATTGCAGTTTGTCATTATAACTTTTAAGTCAGTTGTGCCCCTGCATGAGTCGATGTATATCCATGTTCCCTTGGTACTTGATTGCAGTTTGTCATTATAACTTTTAAGTCAGTTACGCCCCTGCATGAGTCGATGTATATCCATGTTCCCTTGGTACTTAATTGCAGTTTGTCATTATAACTTTTAAGTCAGTTAATCCCCTGCATGAGTCGATGTATATCCATGTTCCCTTGGTACTTAATTGCAGTTTGTCATTATAACTTTTAAGTCAGTTGCGCCCCTGCATGAGTCAATGTATATCCATGTTCCCTTGGTACTTAATTGCAGTTTGTCATTATAACTTTTAAGTCAGTTGCACCACTGCATGAGTCGATGTATATCCATGTTCCCTTGGTACTTAATTGCAGTTTGTCGCTATAACTTTTAAGTCAGTTACGCCCCTGCATGAGTGGATGTATATCCATGTTCCCTTGGTACTTAATTGCAGTTTGTCATTATAACTTTTAAGTCAGTTACGCCCCTGCATGAGTGGATGTATATCCATGTTCCCTTGGTACTTAACTGCAGTTTGTCATTATAACTTTTAAGCCTTGCTCAGTGCTCTTGTCTTTCTTCCTAACTGTCATCTGCTGGCCAGCATAGCTCCTTTCTATCATACTTGTTGTCAGACTGAACTTTGTACTTTTACTGGGCATCCAACATGCTGTTGTTGTGGCTCGCTAATCTTGTTCGTCTTTTATCGAGTTTTCCTACCCTGTGTAAATAAATTTTAGACATTGTCCCATCTTCATTCTTATTTGTATTTTTATTCCATTTACTACACCCACTTGGTTTAAAATTCTAGTTTATTTTAACATTTCCTTAACTCATTTCTGCAAACTTCATGATTTGGGTTATGAGCAGTTAGAGCCTCTTCTTAATTTATTTATATGCCAGTTTGCACAAACCTCTTAACTATTTTCTTTGGAATTCTTGCTGGCCTTGTTATGATGTTGATGATGATGATGATGATGATGACAGTGCTGCTGATAGTGGTAATTTCATTTTGTCTTCCTCAGCATGGATTTATAAGTGACTCATTAATACTTCTCTAAAGATGTGACATTCTAATTATTAATATTTAGCATAAATCTTCTTCCACTGTGCCACTCAGTTTATCTTGAACTGTGATGTACATTTGCTTTCCAAAAATGTCATTCCATAGTTATTCTACATTTTTTTTCCTTATCTCCCACATGAATCTCCTCTCAGACGTAGATATTAGATCAGGCTTGAAGTGTCAATCCTTGCTGAATATTACTGAGCCACAGGGTTTTTGTTGATTATCTTTTTATGGCTCTTGCTCACATTTCGTGCCCTACCTCAGCTTGGTAACACACCTGTCCCTTTGTTTTCTAATATCACCTAGGCTGGTGGTCACAGTGATGATGGGCTGAAGCAGCCATACATCCTCATCCAGTGATGTTCCTGTCATTGGCTGTAGCATTGTTTACTCCCTACTGAGTCCCGCCATGTGATTAATTGTTCATGTATTCTTGTACTTTGATGACCATTATTAAGCTTGGTCCCATGCATGTGATAGTATACAAGTGGATTTACCTTATCAGAAGTCATAGTTCAGTTCTACTTAGTGGTAAGTGGTTAGCTGTTACTTACATACATATACAAATGCATGCAGATATTTCAGGCATGGGCAACAGTGCCCTTCTAGCCTGCCAGTATATCAAAACAGTTATTCCCATACTAAGTGTCCAGGTTGTTCCTAAACATACTTAAACGAGGTGTTTGCTTTAATAAAATGTATTAGTCTTTTCCATGCATCAGCTACTCTTTCAGAGAACCAGTTAGCATACTTTTCACTCCTATAGAATCTTCTATATAGGTTGTCTGGTGCTGCTCTACTACTTCTAGATAACCCCAAACATTGCCAGAAATAGTTGTCTCTAAATGCCTCCTTTTAAATATCTATAAGATACACTGTACAAGTTCAGATATTTCAGACGTTCACAATAAATTATTTTCACATCTATGGATGCTGTTTGTATAGCTCCTCTGTACTACTTCCAGTTTACTCATACTTATTTTCTTATAAGGTTTCCATGTTGTTGTTTCATACTCAAGTTTGGGTCTAAGGCTACACCTTGTTTGCTGTAGCATAGACTAAATGCAGACCTGCTTAATATAGCTTTGTTTGTATAACTTGAGCACTAATCCAGACCATCTTTTTTTGGAGAAGGTTCCCCTGCACCCTAGTGGTAGGAGTGTACAGGTAGAACTTGTTTGATCAACAACTGCTGGAACGGGGCTCAGTTTTTAGCTTTTTATTGGTTAATTGGTTTAAATCAGTTTTCTCAATTGCTACTGTTATATTAAAAAAAAAAATACACTGTATGTATTGCCGCTTAGCTAGGCTTAAACTATTCCTGGTGCCATAAAGTCTGCTCTTCATATTTGAGCTCAGCACTTGTTCAGAACTCATTGTAAGCACTAAATAAGCTACAAATTACTAGAGCACTCAACTTTCCTCACTAGAGGAAAACAGTTTTTAGCACTTAATAAATAAGCACCTATCCAGGCATGTCTAAGGGTCAGCTCCCATTGTTTTCTCCTGTCTACCTGATGAATCTGGGCATATTGGGGCAATGCAGCAATTGCCTCATGTACACAGACAACTCTCTCCTCCTACCACACAACACTACAACCTGTGAGAGATGCACTTATATAGCCAAATGGAAGCAAAGCTCTCTTCACCCAAGTCTGGACTAGACAGTCAAGAGGAGAAGGTAAACACTTGCACCGCACCACACTCATCACATAGTCCCTCAAAACCTACACCACCAAAACACACACACAGAAACATGAAACACACACCTACATTCATGGAGGCTCTCAATAAAAATCTGTTCAAGCAACAGAGACCTCCAAAGCAGAAACGCAAGCAAGCTCCACCCCACAACACAATCCAAATGACACATAGCCCACAAACTCAGTGTGCCACTCAAACACAGCCAATAAGGCATAACAGCGTACTCAACACTCTAGTCATAGGTGACTCTATAGTCAGGCACACTAATGTTCCACTCACCAGACTAAACAAGGAGAAAGTTACTGTCAGCTGCTGTCGGGTGCCAGGATTCGCCACATAACGGACGCATACAGGTCACTCCACAACAAGTACAAATATGACTCTGTCATTGTCCATGTAGGTGTGAATGACCTGAGATGTACCTCCCTGGACTACACAAAAAGAGACATGGAGGAGCTCTCCGATCTTGTAGCCCAGGCAGGTATGACCCTAGCCTTGAGTAGCATCCTGCCATCACCCAGAATAATACCACAATACATGGACAAAATGATTGACTTCAACAATTGGCAAATCTTCTGGTGTCATTCTAAGGGGATCCAGTATCTGTCTGCCTGGGACGACATGATCGACAGACCACGATGCTTTGCCAGAGATGGCCTGCACCTGTCACCCTTGGGATTCCGGATACTGGATAAGGCTCTTGCCACCCCTATAGTGCCTTTTTTAGGCAAGGTTCAAATGACATATTCACCACCTTAACAGGTACAAGCAAGCAAAATCTGAGGGTAATGCTACTCAATGCTAGACGTCTAAACCTCAGAATGCATTCACTCGAGGCACTCCTTAAAATGGAGAACATCGACATCTGTGCAGTGACAGAGACCTGGTTCAAGGCTCCAGATAGCACCCCTGCATTACCAGGCTATAATTCATACCACACCTTTCGGCCACCTAACCTGGACTGAAACACTAAAGTCGGAGGCGTGTCCATATTCATCAAGGATATCCACACCTCCAGGCTAGTTGCTCAGCATAATGCATCTGAGATTATCCAAGTGCAACTAACTCTGGAGAAGACCACAATCCAAATTGTAACTTGCTGCAGATCCCCCACCATGCCCCAGGATTCCCAATCCTCATTTCTTGATACACTGGAAAATATTAGAGTACAACCCAACACCCTAATAATGGGCAATTTCAACTACCCCACCATTAACTGGGAAAACTACTCATGTACCAACTCTTTTGCTCAACGTTTTCTGGAATTCATAAATTCTAGTGCCTTGGATCAACTTATCCACACCCTCACCAGGGGCAGCAATATCCTAGACCTAGTCATTACCAACATGGGTGTCCGGTGTTCCACACCATAGGTCAGTTCCTTGTTGGTCAGATCTGACCACAAGCTAATCATCCTAGACATTCACATCCCGCCCCCACCCCACATTAGGGAAACCACCGTAAAAACTTTCTCCAAAGCCAACTTCACTCTTCTTAAGACAGAAGTGGCAAACTTCACGACACCCATGCAGACGGACAATAGAGGTACGACTGCTGAATCCTACACAAATGCACTTTATAAGCACTTACACAAGTGCATGGATCATGCTATCTGTAACAGAACCAAGATGCTATCCTCCAAAAAAAGGAAGCCAATCTGGTGGTCCCCTGCCATAAACAAACTTTACAACAGAAGAAAGAAACTGTTGCAAAAAAGAGTAAAATCCCATGATTGGAGGAACTCCCTGGTGAGCCTCAGTAAAAAGCTGAGATCCCTCATAAAATCCTCCAAAACTAGTTACGAAAACAAAATCACCACTGATTCTAAAGACAACCATAAAGCATTTTATAGTTATGTCAAGACTTTCTATGGCAACAGTCAGATCTGCTCTGAGTTACAGCACAATGGCACTAAATATACAGACCCAACTGATATTACCAACATCTTGGCAGATAGGTTCAGTGCTAACTTTACCCCCCTCTCACCCCATAAAGGGCCCATCTCAATACCGAAAGAATGCAAAGTTCCTGTAATCATGGCTGCGCAGGTAAAAACCACACTCTCCAAAGCCAAGAACACACCATCCATGGGACCTGGCAACATCCCAGGCTGCGTTCTACATGAACTGTAGAATGAACTGGCACCCCACCTAAGCACCATGTTTAATCATAGCCTCACCTCAGGCTTTGTGCCCCCTGAATGGCACCACCACAGACCTCGGGAACTACCACCCCATTAGCCTAATGAGCCTTCATCATTGATCTTATACACAAAGACACATTGGTAATCTCCAAACTCTGGAACCCACCCAGTTTGGGTTTATAAAAGGCAGATCATGTCTACTAAACCTAATAGACTTCTTTGAAGCAGTCACCAAAGCCATAGAAGAGGGTAATGTGGTTCACACAGCCTATCTAGATCTCGCCAAGGCTTTTGATACCATCCCCCAATCTGGAATTATAGACAAACTCACTAAACTAGGTATAAATCCTTATGTTACAAGATGGGTTGCCAGCTGGCTCACTGACAGAACCCACACAGTGAAAGTAGTAGACTCTAAACACAACTTCAGACCAGTGACAAGCGGAGTACCACAGGCTTTGGTTCTGGTTCCTCTCCTGTTTGATATCTACTTTTCTGAAGTACAGGCTAACACAGAAGATCATTGGCTAATGAAGTTTGCAGATGACTGCAAACCAGGAGCCGTAATCAAAACTCCTAACGATGTGGACATCCTACAAAAGGGCCTCACTGAGACAGATGCCTGGTGTCAAAGCCATGGCCTCAAGCTCAGTGCCAAAAAGTGCATTGTCATCCCCTTTGGTAAAAACTCTGTACCCATGAGCTACCACATAGGTGGTAGTCTAATTAACACCGAAAGTGTGATAAGAGACCTTGGGACACAGGTGGACAGTAGTCTATCCTTTAATAATCACATCACCACAGTAGTCTGGAAATCCTTCTACATGGCACACCTCATCACAAAAGGTTTCTCTTCCAGGGAAAAAAGAGGTCATTGTTCCCCTCTACTCGTTACTCATTAGACCCATTATAGAGTACAACGCCCCGTTTTGGTATGTACCTCACAAGATGGCTACAACAACTGGAAAGGCCTCAGAAATATCTCACAAAGAGGATTACCAGCCTCAAACAGATGCCCTACGCAGACCATCTCAAAAAACTCCAGCTTTACTCCATCGCATATCACCTACTCAGAGGCGATCTCTGCCTAACATACAAAGCTATGTCAAACCCATAGCTGTTGGGCATGCTTCACTTAAAGAAATCCCAATCCCTCTGAGCTACACGCTCTAGGAACCTAAACCTTGCCACTACAATAAACAGAACATGCTGTAGGGATAGATTCCTGTCCCAGAGACTTCCCATACTCTGGAACAAACTACCTATCTATATCAAACAAAGCTCCTCATTAGCACTCTTCAAGAAAAATCTTGATGATTGGATGGGAAATAGGAAATTCACCCTGGGGATCACCTCTGTGGCTCTGCTCAACAGGGGCACAGGAAAATAATTTTCTTGGGTGGCGAAAGCCAGGGTACCTTTTTGGCTAGGCTTATATAGGCCCTAGGGACAATAGGCTAGAACCTACCTATGAACAAACTAACAAAGAATTACTTCATCATTTCTGATTTCCTAGACTTTATAAATCTTTTTATACAACCTGTAGTTTGTAGTTCTACAACTATCTTTAACCTATTGTTCATTTTTTAAAAAACTTAAAGCTGGTTATACACGTATACCCAGGCCCTTTAATGAATCTATAGTTTTAATCACTCTGTGCTATATTAAATATCCACTTTTCAGTTTATGTCTATAAAATCTCATATGCTTTGTTGTTGTTGCATGTAACACATGTAATCAGTCTACCCATTTTTAAATCTTCTGCATAATGACTGTAGAACATCTCAGATAAAAAAGATAGATCTGAAAGCCATAACCTAAACAAGCATGGGTCAAGGACAGAGCCCTGTGGGACACATTGACTGTGACCTAGAATTTCAGCTGTCCAGTTGCTGCATGATATTTGCCATGTCCTATCAAGATTTCATCAATCCCTAGTTGTTCTAATTTATTGATCAGTGATTTGTGTATCACTGTAGCAAATGATCAAGTTAAATCTATGTAAATTACACCAATTTTTCATTTATAGGTGTTATAGTCTTATAAAACACCTTGTTACAGGCATTTATTGATCTCTTTTCAGCATATGTATGCTGATATATGTTTTCATGTCCCAACCTTTCCAATTCAGAAAATAATTTAGTGAAAGTAACAGTCTCCATTTTTTTCTCAAGATGAAAGTAAAATGTGTGATTCTGGGTCATGTCTCCAGTCTTGAGGAATCTCCCCTATTTAAATAATCTAGCAAATAACAGCTATAATAATACTGTAAGTTAATTCCAAAGTGCTCTCAGGTCATTATAACTAATTCCATCTCCTTTCTATGTTTTGTTTGGGTCCAGTTTGCATAGTTCTCTTTCAGTGTAATCTAAATTAATTTCAGTTTCTGAAGCTACCCGGATGTTACTAGGACGATTTATCGTCCATTTTGTGTAACTGCTTTGCATAATATTTTGTAAATATATCTATAATCTGTTTTATTTGAGAATACATTTTAGAATCTACGTACAGTTTATCAATTTGTATATATTTATTCCTACCACATATTATGGCTTTATAAAATGGTTTCCTATTATGTTCAAAATTTGTATATAAATTTTCTTCAAAATTTTCTTGACCTTATCTCACATGGTTTATGTTAGTTTATTAAAATGTTAATTTGTTGAAATTCTCATGGTTGAGACCACATGATTGACGAATTAAAATATCAAAAATAATTAATAAATGGAAGAGAAATTGCATGGAGGTTGCAGTACAGTGGAGATTGGGAATGTGCCATCTTCTCCACTGTAATGCGGTCTCTGAGTTAATATAGAAAATTAGCAGGAGTTTGGGGGGGGGCATGCCCTCCTGCAGAAATTCTATTTCCATTTTTAGCTAGATTTCAATATTTTAAGTTATTGAACATGTAATCTCAACCATATGAATTTTGACAAAGTAAAACTTCGATAAATTAATATAAACCCATATCATGCTATATTTGATTTGTCTGTGCAGCTTGTTTATTTCATTTTTCAAAGTTGTAGTTCAACCTCTTCTCCATTTGTTATATTTGTATCTCTCATCTTAATCAAGTAAAAAGTTATTATGGAAATATATCCTCCTGACCCTGTGTATATTCAAACAATTCCTCTTTTACATCTTGCCTCATTACTTCTGCAATTCTTCCACTGAACACATCACTGCAGTTTTACATAGTAACTGTTTTGCTTCCATATAGTCTGTCATTAATCCTCTGTACAGTGATTTAGATTTCATTTTGGCAGAATTATGTAGCAGCAGTTTAACCTGTATAACTCCATGATCACTAAACATCAACAGTGGTAAAACTTGACATGGAGTAAAAGTCATTTTGTTAGGAAAACAAAGTCTAGTATTTTCCATTTCCTGGTATTTTTTTTACAGTCTGAAGCAATTGTAAATAATGTCCTTACTGACGTTGTCATATCAACATTATTAGATCTGTTTATGGTAAATTTAAGACCCCAGCCACCATAATTTTTCACTCCTGTGTTTTCTGCAAAAAATGTATGAATTCATCTGTGCCATCAGAGCTTGACTTTGGTGGTGTTTACAGTCACAACAATTGTAATCTGTTCCAGGGTTATCATTATTACCAAAGTTACACAACCTACAGTATTGTTGTTATCACTGAATACATAATCACAGGTGTCATAACAATTTTTAATCCCTATCATTAAACTGCCACCTGATTTTTTTGTTAGAATGTATTCATTCTTTGACTGAACTGGTTTCTCGTCATTGTTCTTTAACATGTTTCCCAAGCAATAACAACATCAATTTTGTAGGAATTTATCCACCTTTTCAATAAAAAACTGTATTGCTAATGTTCCTAGCATTAACAACCATCAGAGATCCCACCAAAGTTAGTTTCAACTGTTAAATTTCTGACTTTGCCAAAATCTTGTCTTGAGTTAGTCAAATACTGCAATATATCTGCTGCAAAAATTATCTTTCCTTGTCTTGACAAGTGCATGCCATCCTCTCTCTATATATATATATGTTTAACCAAAATTAGATTTGGATGTTCTTCCATTTTAAAAATCAACCATTTTTTCATGGAGGTTTTTACCCAAGAAAATCTTTTTGTTAACACTGATCTGACTGTCCTTTCTATATGTGATTTGTGAAAAATGTATCCTGTCACCTGTATAAGCTATGCTGTATAGGAGGGCTGTAGGTTTTCCTACTAACAGTCAGAGAGTCCTTTCAGATGAGATAATTTATACCATCATAAATAAAAACAGTTCCACACTTCCTTAATTTAAGGCATGCTAAGGCCTTTCTCACAACCTGTATTTTTGCTCCTGGCAAGGATAATGCTATTTGATATTCATTATCTTCTCTGTAAAAACTAGTATCAGTTCCTGTAATAATTGAATCTTTAATTACATAATTTCTGATCTGATATGAAGAATCTCCAACTTCTAAATTCAATAATATCTGATCTTCATCACCATTAGTCTTATTAATCCAACTGGTTTCATAGTTTATTACATTTGCTAGCATAACATTGTCATCCAGCTGTCTTTGCCCTTCCACAGCTTGATAAATGTTGTCATTTTTAAACTTCCTCTCTTTTTTCTTGCAGTAATGTTCTTCAGTCCTTCCGAGTTCAGTTTTGATTTCTTCCTTGTATCCTCCCTCTTGCCTACCTTCCCTGTTGGAAAAAAGTATGCCGTTTTCTGTAGATTGAATGTTTCTGGTTGAACAATTTTAGCATTCCCTGTAGTCTGTGTGTTACATAACAAAGCACTGTCCTTTTTAGTATATATTCTCTTTGCATTATAGAGATTAATCACTTTCTTTATCTTCCTTATTATTTGTTGTGAACTTCATCCTTTCTTTCTTTTTTATTTACTTCTACATGGCTCTGAATATTCAGATTGCTGAATACTTGTATCCTGAGTTTCAGAGTTGTCAGTGCTGGTGTCATGTTTAATGGAGGTTGAGTGCTCTTTAACTAACAATAGACTTCCTTTCCTAAATGTGTTCTATTTGCACTTTGCCTAATATTGTTTGTCTCATCATTCCAGTCATTGTATGTAACAACAGTTTTCCAAGCTGTCCCAGTCATAGCTGGCCTTAGGCATAGGCTAAGTAGGTGGCTGCCTAGGGCACTGCTCTAGCAGGGGCGCTTTTCCGATATTTATTTGGTGTAGGTAGACCAGGATGGGGGGCACCGGGTGGTGTGGAGGGCGCCGTGGAGCCCTTTTGCCTAGGGCATCGGTTGACCTAAGGCCGCTCCTTCCCAAGTCGCACAAACGTAATCATCATCAGTAAGTCTAGATTTACTACTAATGACGGTGAGCAAATCATCAAACTGTTGACATGAAGAGGCTAGGTCACTAGTGTTATTAGGTAGTAGCTTTAAGTATATATAACATTTATTACACTGTACAAGACACTTGTGCTTTAGCAAGTCATTAATGGCATACTCATTTGAGAAATCCATTTTCAGCTACAAACAAATAAAGAATTCTGATAGAAAAAAGGAATGGATATTATTTACTGCAGAATTTTTAAAAAATTAAGTAAAATTATATGAGAAAATCACATAGACAGTGTGCAACCAAATAATAAATTAAGTACACTAAACTTGTCACTCTGACCTCCCATACCACTTGTGCCAGTCACACAGATGCTGGATTTCCTTTACATTGCACGCAGTAGCTTCTGCTCACTATCACTCACTCGTACCTTGTTGCAACATTGAAGATTAATAAATCACAACCCAACACAGGATTGTTTCATCTGAGCTTATGTATTTGCTTCTCACCTGGCGCTATCCATTTGTACATCAATACTTTCAATTCCATCTTTCTCCTGGCTGTCAGCTACTGGCTTTTTGTGCCTTGTTATATACATATGTTCTTTTTTATAATTTTATCAGTTTAATAATTTGTGGTTAATTACAGATTGTTAACACTTTGTTTTATTTAGAGTCTGTTCATACCAGATAGGCAAATGTTATTTTTCCTCATCTTCTCATAGCTTACCCAAGAGACTTCTAAATGTGACATGACTTATACATTTTAATGTTCTATTTATTTTACTATTTATTTATTTATTTACATTTGTTAACCGAGTAGTTTCCAACTGGGTCAGAAACCCATTTTCAGCGGAGATCCGGTGAGAAAAGCTCCAGAACAGTACAAAAATTAAAGTATAGGTAAGCAGTTACACCAAATGTCAAAAAGTATGTTTGAAAATATGTTTCACGATCACAGAAATATTAGGAGGAATAGCTAGCTATACATAGTAAGTAAAAATTAAATAATTAAGAACAAAAGTAATAAATAGGTAGTTAACATGTACATTATCCAAAAGGGCAAATATGCAAGTAATGCAAGAAATGAGCAGAAAAAAGGAAAATCTGATGCGCTAGACAAGAAGTAAAATAGAATGAAGAAAACTAGCCAGGAGGAATACAGGTCTTTACAAATCTAGCCAAAGCTGACCTAAATAAATTAGAATCCTGCTATAGCAAAATAGCTAAATTTTCTGCCAATCAACCCCATAGCCAGTTAGCATATAGATAATCTTTCAGGGTAGTTTTAAATGTGGACAGTTTTGGAATATGTAAGATGTGCTGAGGAAGACTGTTCCAGTCCTTGGCAATTTAGAGGGAGTTGCCATGATAGTTGTGAGACAGGGATACTGTTAGCATTATTTTATTGGATGACCTTAGGAGCCTGCAGTTAGTGTTAGGCTGTAACAGGTTTGAAAGAGCTGGACAGTCCGTGGGGTTGCAAATGATTTTATGGGCAATTGAAAGTTGCTTTAGCACTAACAGGTTGGGAAACTCCAGCCAGTTGAGTTGTTGGAGAACTGAACAGTGATGCATTCTATGGGGTTGATTGGCAGAAAATGTAGCTATTTTGCTATAGCAGGATTTTAATTTATTTAGGTCAGCTTTGGCTAGATTTGTAAAGACCTGAGAGCAGTAGAGGAGGGTGGATAGCAAGTGAGATCTAGCTGTGGCAAGTCTAGCTTGTTGTGAAAGGTAAGGGTTAACCCTGTAGAGAGCACCGAGTTTGGAGTGAACTTTTTTGATTGTAAGGCATATGTGTTTATCAAATTTTAGAGTATCATCTATTGTAACTCCAAACAGCTTGGTCTGATTGGTGGGTTTAACTATTGTCCCATTGGAAGAGTGTATGGAGAGCGGTGTTGTGCTGAGTTTGGATATTTTGTTGGAGAAAAATATAAGCTTGGTTTTATTTACTGCCAAGTAATTCATTATTAAGTCAGTTGGCACATGTTTTCATATTCTGATAATCACTCTCCTTTATTTTATACACAGCTCAGTCATGTGATCTATGTCTTAAATCTCCTGCTAGTGAGGCTCAGTCATCACCTCCAGCCACTGTCTGTGTGGCATTAAATCTTCACTCTGTATTATTCAGGCACTCTGGTTTCTTCCCCAAAGTAATGTAGTTGAATGACTCCAGTAAATTGTATACTGTATGATGAATTTTTGCTTTGATCTTAGCTTACAGATGTCCATGGATCGGTCCTCTTTCCTGGTTAAAAAAAATGAGAAATTTTGGTTTACTTAATTGCTTTTATTTTATTCCGGAAAAGATTATTCACCTAGGCTATGCCTGCAAATGGTTATCAGTGCTCTACTGTGATAAACAAACGAAAATAAATAAATGTGTTATTAAGGAAATGCCTTACACACTTCTGAAAATGCTGGCCTTCATGTTCGGCCATACAGCACATTACATTACTGTTTTCAGGTTAAAAAAAATGTTATCAGCTGCTACCCTGAGCTATACCTTTCTCAGATGTGCATCACTAATCAGGTTCCCTGAATCACTTTCATAGCATAGATAGCAGGATGAATTAGCCTCAGGCTACGAAACCAAAAAATATCTCTTCAGAAATAATCTGCTTTGGTCCAAATGGACCTAACTGTGAACATTAGAAATGGACACACTTTCAAACTATAAAATATTTATAAAGATAATTCTACCCTTCAGAAATAAAGATTCCATTTGTTCATGACACTAGTACCAAATAAGTTCAGTCATACTTTACAAATATGCTTTGACACAGGAGCTGTCCTTTGTAAATTGTAGTTTCTTTACTCTTTCATGCATATCATGACATCTTTTTACCTTAAACTTATTACTTGGAAAGCAAGTACTACATCTGATTTGCTATGTTACAGCAACAACCTACTACAGCATGTGTTCTTTAAGGCTTGCTACTTCGATGTCATCATTCTAGCCTGCAGTTTCCATGTGTAAAATGAGATCACCAGTGTTCTCTTTCAGGCATGAATTAAATATGTGACAAACAGATGTGCCCATCCATGAGTTGCCTAACTTTGAAACTAGGTATTTCAGGCCACTTTTTGAGTTTTATCCTCACTGAAATCCATGAGAAAGTCATTGTCCTAGTCTGTCAATTATGCACATGTATATGATCTCACAATAACCTTCCTGAACCCATAATAACCCAAAAATGATAGGAGTAAGGTATTGCCTAAATTGATAGATGTAGATCAGCATAGTTTTGTGGTGGTTAAGCAAACATTAGGCAACATTAATAGAACAACAACGATCCAGAGGGCAGCAGAATGTAAGAAAATACTGCTGTTGTTGCTAGGTCTTGATGCAGAGAAAGCATTCAACAGAGTAAGCTGGGACTTTGAGCTGTCGCCTCAGAGTGAAAGGTTCTCCAGTTCAGTTCTTGGCTGGGGTGCCTTTTGTGTGGAGTCTGCATGCCCCCCCCCCCCCGTGCAGTCATGTGTCTTTCCACCGGGAACTCCTCCCACATTCCAAAGACTTGCAGTAGGCAGATTGGACACTCTAAATTGCCTGTAGTTGGGAGTGAGTGGTACGAATGAACTACCATGGGAGGGCTAGCCCCCCGACTGTGTAAACCTTGGCTTGAGATTATTGTCACTGTTGAGGTGACACCCCAACTCCATTGCAAAAATGGGGTACAGGATGGATGGATCAGTGAAAAGGCAAAGAGAAACAGATGTGGGAATTCTAAAAAGAACTGCACTTAGGTTCATAGGTGTCTACTAGGCTAATGGCCCTGAAGCCTTTACAAGCCTAGCCCATAGAAGTGCCCTGGCAACATTAATTCCCAGTGCCTCTATCAAGTAGAACCACTGGTGTGATCCCCGGGGTGAACTTTCTATTACCCATCCACTCAACAAGATTTCTCTTGAAGAGGGACAACGAGGTGCTCTGCTTGACATGTATGGGAAGTCTGTTCCAGAGCATGGCAGTCTCTCGGTGAGGAACCTCTCCCTTCAGCATGTTCTGTTCCTTGTGATAATGAGGTTGAGGTCTCTGGAGCATGTGGGGTGAAGGGATTGGGATTTCTTTAGATGTAACATTTCTAACAGAACTGGGTCAGACATGGCTTTGTAAGTCAAGCAAAGATTGTCTCAAAGTAGGTGATATGAGATGGAGAATAGCTGGAGTCTTTTGAGTCTATCCATGTAGGACATGTGTTTAATGCCTAGGATCCTCTTCGTGAGGTACTTCTGTGGCCTCTCCAGCTGTTGCAGGTATCTAGTGAGGTACATGCTAAAGGGGGCATTATACTCGGTGATTGGTCCAATGAAGGAAGAGTAGAAAGAGACGATGACCTCTTTCTTCCTGGATGCAAAACCCTTGGTAATGAGATTTGCCACACAGAAGGACTTTCTGACCACAGTAGCAATGTGGTGGTCCAAGGAGAGGTTGCTGTCAACCTGTATCCCCAGATCTCTTATAACACCTTCAGTGTTCAATGGGCTCCTGTTGATGTGGTAATTAGTGGGTACTGAGTTTTTACCAAATGGGATGATGACACATTTTTTGGTATTAAACTTAAGGCCATGGTTTTGACACCAGTTGGTCTCAGTGAGGTCTTTCTGTAGGATGTCTGCATCACTTGGGTAGTTAATAATGGCTCCCAGCTTGCAGTTGTCTGTGAACTTGGTTAGCCAGTGTCCCTTTGTATTGGCCTGGACTTCTGAGAAGTAGATGCCGAACAGGAGAGGACCCAGGACTGATCCCTGTGGGACTCCTCTTGTGACTGGTCAGCATTCTGACTTGGAGTCTACTAATTTCACACTGTGTATTCCATCTGTGAGCCAGTTTGCAACCCACCAATGATATAAGCATTGATGCCTAGTTTGGTGAGTTTATCAATAATTCCCGAGTAAGGAATGGTATCAAAGGCCTTGGCCAGATCGAGGTAGGCTGTATGCACTGCCTTATTTTCATCCACAGCCCTGGTGACTGACTCAAAGAAGTCAACCAGGTTGAGCAGGCATGATTTACCTTTCACAAAACCAAATTGCGTGGGATCTAGAGTTTGGAGATTTCCTATATCTTTGTTAATCAGGTCCATGATGATGCACTCCATAGCTTTACATATCAGACTCGTCAGGCTAATGGGGTGGTAATTCCCAGGGTCTGTAGTTGCTTCCCCTTTATAGAGAGGGATGACTGTAGCAGTGCACCATTCGGTAGGGACAAAGCCTGAAGTGAGGCTGTGACTGAACAGAACACACAGATGTGGTGCAAGTTCGCTTTGTAGTTCATGTAGAACACAGTCAGGGATATTACCGGGTCCCATGGAAGCTGTATTCTTGGCATTGGACAATACAGCTGTAACATGCGCTGCAGTAATGCTGGTTGCCTGGTATTCTTCTGGTATTGTGAGTGGTCCTTTAGGGGGGGAGAGAGGGGTAAAGTTGGCACTGAATCTGTCAGCCAGTATGTTGGCAATATCTGTTGGCTCAGTATAGGAGGTACCATTGTGCAGTAACACAGAGCAAATCTGGGTATTGTCATGGGGGTTCTTGATATAACTATAGATGGCTTTGTGATTGTTTTTAGTGTCTGCTGCAATTCTGCCTTCATAACTGGCTTTAGAGGATTTGATGAGGGATCTCAACTTTTTGTTGAGGCTAATAAGGGAGTTTTTCCAGTCTTGAGACTCCACGTTTTTCTGCAACAGTTTCTTCCTTCTGTTGTAGAGTTTATTAATGTCAGGGGACCAGCGTATTGACTTTCTTTTTTGGAAGAGTGTGTCTTGGTTCTGTTGGGTATGGCTAGTTCCATGCATTTATGTACATGTTTGCACAGTGCATTGGTGTATGATCTGGCAGTCATGCAGCTATTTTCCATTGACATGGGTGCCATGAAGTTAGCCACCTCTGTTTTTAGGAGCCCAAAGTCAGCTTTGGAAAAGTTTTTCAAGGTGGGGGGTGGGGGTGAGATGTGGATTTCCATGGTGATTAGTTTATGCTCAGATCTGACCAGGGAGGGATTGACTACTGGTATAGAGAAACAGTCACCCATGTTCATTATAACCAGGTCAAGGATGTTGGTTCCTCTAGCGGGGGTCAGAACGAGCTGGTCCAGGGCATTGGAATTGATGAATTCCAGGAAGCGTTGGGCCAGTGTATAGGTGCTCGAGTAGTTCTCCCAGTTGATGGAGGGGTAGTTGAAGTCTCCTAGTATGAGAGTCTTGGGTTGGACCTTCATAGATTCCAGGGTGCTTAAGAACATGAAGTGAGAGTCTAGGGACATGGTTGGGGACCTATAGCAGGCTATTACCTGGCTCGCCCTCTTACCCAGTGTTAGTTGTACCTGACATATCTCAGATGCTTTATGCTGGACTACTAGTCTGGAGGTGTGCATATCCTTTATGAATATGGCGACACCACTGCCTTTGGAGCTACGGTCCATGTTTCGGGGCTGAAAGATGTGCCTGGTTGTGCAGGGGTGCTTTTTGTCGCTTTAAACCAGGTCTCTATTACAACACAAATGTCTATGTTCTCCATTTTGAGGAGTGCTTCGAGCGAGTGCATCTTGAGAGTTAGACTTCTAGCATTGAGCAGCATGAATCTCATATTGCATTCATTTATAGCTGTTAAGGTGGTAATTTGCCTAAAAAGGCACTATAGGGGCGGCAAGAGCCTTAGCCAGTACCTGGAAACCCAAGGGTGACAGATGCAGGCCATCTCTGGAAAAACATCGAGGACTGTCAATCATGTCGTCCCAAGCAGACAGATACTGGATCCCCATAGAAAGACACCAGGAACTTAGCCAATTGTTGAAGTCAATCATTTTTTTGTTTGTACTGCGGTATCATTCTGGGTGATGGTAGGATACTGCTCAGGGCAAGGGTCATACCTGCCTGGGCCACATAATCTGAGAGCTCCACTATCTCTCTTTTCATGTAGTCCAGGGAGCTACATCTCAGGTCATTCACACTCACATGGACAATGGCAGAGTCATACTTGTACTTGTTATGGAGTGACCTGAGTGCATGTGTTATGTGTTGGATTCTGGCACTTGATACCTGACAGTTACCTTCTCCTTAGTCAACCTAGTGAGTGGGACATCTGTGTGCCTCACTATTGAGTCACCTATGATTAGTGTATTGGGCAAGGTGTTTAGGTTTAGGGGCTTAGGTTGAGGGGCACATGTGGAGGTGAGCTATGTGTCCTGTGGTTTGTGCTAGGTTGTGGTGGTCGAGTGCATTTCTGTCTTGGAGGTCTCTTCTGTTTGGGTAAATTTCTAATGAGAGCCTCCACGAAGGTGGGTGTGTCGTTTGTGTTTTTATGTCAGAGATGTGATGGTGGGTGTTCTGGAGGGCTGTGTGTTCCATGTGGTATGGTGCAGGTCTTGACCTTTTCCTCTTGACCAGCTAAGTCTGGTCTTGGTTGAAGAGTACATGGCTTCCAATTTGGTGATATAAGTGCATCTCTCACAAGTCTGAGTGTTGGGAGGTAAGAGGAGAGGGTTTTCTGTGTACATGAGGCAGTTGCTACACTGCCTCAGAATGTCCAAGTGCACCAGGTTAATAGGAGAAAGCACAGAGAACTACCTTTTAATCATGCCAGGAGGGGTGGTCATAACTACTAAGTACAGGAGCTATTTCCATGAAGAACAACTAGTGTTGGTGGCACTTAAGTGTGCTACAATAATTACTACAAAAACCTGATGAAGTGCAAAGTGATTAAGCTATACGGAGTGCAAGAGAGAAAGAAGTAGCAAGATTCAAGGGAAAAACTGAAGAGCAGGCTTTCTGGCACCAGTAATAGTTTGCCCCAGCTTGGCACCGCTAGGCAGAGCTTAAACAAGCATACACCCATACAAATGCAGGCTTTTAAACCAGAAAGTTGAAAGGGATGAAAAAACTGCCCAAACGGCCAATAAACTACAATTTCTGGGCCAGAAACCACTCCTCTTGTGGTAGATACGCTACCTAGTGCTTACCACTCCCACTGATAAGCTAGAAGGCTTCCCGCAACACAGAAAGGCTTGGGGGTCTCAGAACCTTACAAACAGTCCTGGATACAACAAAACTGTATCATCTGTATCTGGACTAGATTAGTTACAGGAAAGGCAGGAAACAAGCTTAGAACTTTTTTTTTTTTTTTTTTACAGAAAAGCAGCTAAAACAGCGGTAAAACAGTTCAAATTCAGTGCAAGCTAGCACCCTTGAGTATTGAGTTCTTAGTTGAATATAGAACAGAAGCTGCTGTTAAAAAAAGATAAATAGTAGTGCATAATATTGCATGACAACTAAAGGAATCAATAAGAAGAGGTCAGACAAGATTGAGAAGAGAGATTAGATAAGCAAATCACAAAGAAACAATGGGAGGACTTAAGTATGGCTACCAAATATGCAACAAAATCTATAATATTTAGGATTTTTGCTTGAGAGTGTTTGCTTAGGTACTTTTATAGTCTAAGTAGAAGCCAAATATCTTTTCTTCAAGTAGACAGCAAATGTTGGAGAGCATATGTTTTCAGAGTATAATGAGTTGGCTGACTTTAAAAATGCCCTACAGAGTACTCTGTCAGTAATACTGGATTAACAAATGAGTGTAAACAAGGAAATTATTATTTTTTTCTTTTTTTTGAGCTGGGATATGGTGGCTGTCAAAAAAGCATTTGCTAGAAAATTGAAATCAAAGTGTAAACTAACCATACTTGAAGTAGTGAATATTGTAACAGAGATAAAAGAACAGGAAGTGGGATCTTTAGAAAAGGGTAGGAGTAAATTAAATAGAATAAATGGAAATTGTGGGAACAATACTCATAAAAACATTTTGGAGGAGGAATGAGTTTGAGAAGTTCGGAATTTAATCATTTATGTTGTGCTGGTTTAATGATATTGTACAGAACAAGATATGTGATGTATAATTGTAAATATGAACTTTGTTAATATGGTTTGATTGCTTTTATATAAGTATAGGTTTGCATTTGTCACAAGTGATAATTCAATAAACGTTGATTTTTTTTTAAATGATAGGATTAAACATAATGCTTCATATTCTGGTAACATTACTTAGAACTCATTTTCTGATATAGACATTAACAATAACATATTACACTACCACTTATTAAGTTTAATAGTTAACTGTTCAGCTGTAAACTTGCTTTTCAGTTTTTTGGCTTTGGTTTATCTTTTTATGTACTATACAGTTTACTCTAAGGACCACTTCATTCTTAACTGCTTATTAATTGGCTTCCATTAATTTTATGTTGAATTAGTTTGTTTTTGTAAACTGAGTGTGTTTATAGACTTGATTTTGTTTCAGTATGACATGCCACATCAGTTACAATATGATTTTTTTAGTACTGCAGTAGAGTGTAGGTGATAAAGTGGTGCAGTGGTTAGCATTGCTGCCTCACAGTGCCTGGTTCTGCAGTTCAGTTCTCAGCTGTGGTGCCTTCTTTGCAGAGACATATCCTCCCTGTGTCTGTGTGTGATTTTCTTGCATTCATTTTGGATTTCTTATCACTTCTTAATAATGTATAACTGATGAATTGATAATCATCTTAACAACTGTATGTAAGGTTGCAGTGTGTGAGTGATTGTGTATGAGTGTTTATCCCATGATGGGTTGGTGCCCAGCCTAGCATGTATTTCTATATTTTCTGCCCATTGAGTCCTGGGATAGGTTCTTATTTTTTGCTGTGTAATATTTATTTATGTGAGTAATTGGAAAATGAATGAAAGAATGAGTAGATGAATGCAGTCTATTTATTGTCAATTCCTAATTCTCAGTACTATTTATATAAAGACCATAAAGGTATAAGCAGTGATGAAAAGTTGCATCGTTAAGTATAGGTGATAAAAGCAACATGTACATTAGCACAGGCATAAGGACAAATAAAGTGTGAGAAAGAAAACATTTCAAATGATCTTTTCATTTAAAAGTGATCAGGCACTAGTATTGTTCAATGGGAAGAGGTAAACTGTTCTCATTTAGTCCTAGATGTAATGTACAGAAAACACAACCTTTTCGCAAATGAAATAAAAAAAAGAATCTTCTTTTGAATGATCAGTTTTACCAAGAAATCAGATATGGCTTGAAGTACAAAACATTTTGATGCATTTTAGACTTCTGCTTTAGATTTATGAATTTTTGCTGAAGAGTATTTCCTAAGGTAGTTTGAGCCTAATATGTTAGCAGTCCTTTTCCTTATGTAGAATGCAGAAGGTTAGGTGTTTTTCCAGTGGTACAGCCACCAAAATCCCATCTTTCTGTTTCCTTTGCATCTTCTTTGTAGCTCTTTAAAAAAATGGTTCATAGACTAAAATATGTTGGCTTCATCCTAGATCTCAGCCTCAGCATATATGGCCATATGTCTGTTCTTTTTAGATCTAGTCATCTGCAATGTGGACACCTGTGCTACCTTAATCTGTACCATATTTACTCCATTGTTGCTTGATTGCTTTAATCAGTTTCACAGTTTGTATCTCTCACTCTTTATAAGTGGCCTACTGTATGTGCTGCCCCTGGACATGTCCTCTCTTTTATGGTTAAAGCAAACTTACTACAGTGCTATAAAGATTTGTATGTATGCCTCCCTCAGCACAGTGATTGTATTTCCTTTACTCTTATTGGCCCATCTTTCTCTACAGCACCCTATCGTTGTTCCCTTGGTATGTCACAAGGTACTATTACTTTGCACCTTGACAGCTATGCCTTACACTATCTCTGATTTTATTTTTCCTATCTGTCCAGGCAGCCCTTTGCTACTTTGTCTAGAACAAATTATTATCCGTTAGAAGAGTAAAGACTGCTGAGTCTGATATATTGCATAATTTGCAGAAATTGCTTGCTTTTCTATATACCATTCCATGCATCTGCCAGATTTTGCAATTTCTCAGCTTCATGTGTGTACAACCAAGTGATTCTGCCATCACACATCTCATTTCACTATATCCTGCTGTTACTCTTACTGCAAGCAGTTATCCCCATACCTTTGCTTCATTTTGGTCCTTTCCCCACCCCGGGTACTTGAACTAATTATATTCATGTTCCATTTTGTCAATGTCATGCATAATAAGGCAGTGTTTCAGTCCTATTGTGTTGTTTTTCATTTAAGATGTTAAACCTGATATCTCAGCTTCCAGTTCAAGTGGTAGTTCAGGTACACATTCAGATTTCAGTGGTGCTTGCTGAGTATGATGTGAGGAATTTCCACAGTATACTGTCCAGTTCACCTGTAGTCATCATAAACACCTCCTTGGGTATGTCTTGATGTGTTATCATATATGTATGTATTTACTAAGTGCAACAAACAAGTAAGTAAGCAATGCAACTTCAGTTTTGTACCACTCACATCTTAATTTGTTACTTAAATTGTTGCTTTCATGTGTTTTTTAAATATGTTGTTGTATTATTCTCTTTTTTTGTACTAGTTCAACAGTTTTGCATTATAAATTGAACGACCTTCAGTCTTACTAACATAATTTAGATGTGTGTGTGTGTGTGTGTGTGTGTGTGTGTGTGTGTGTGTGTGTGTGTGTGGCTTTCTGTAAAAAAACACACTTGGTCACTGTTCTCATCTGACTAATTAAGTTAATTTCAAACATTGTATTTCTAGGCCATTGAAGGCTTTGCTGTGAAGGTTAAGCAGACAGCCCAGATGCTTCAGACCTTTGGGACAGAATTGGCTGAAACTGAGCTGCCAAATGATGCTGAGTCAACCATTGTGCTCCTTAAAATGCACACGGACAAGAAAGATAAGTTGAAGGTATCCATATTTCATGAATCTCTGCAGTATGCCAGAAAAGCAGAAGTATTTCATAAGCTCTACATATGAATGCCTTCTTACAGGCAAACCTGTCTGTTTTTGTTATGATAAAAAAGCTGTGAAGTACATTATTAACTGTTTTGTTTATCTTGAGACTTGATCATTCCAGTATGATGTAACTACCCTCTAGAAAGGATAATGTTAAAAATGGAACACTTTGAAATAATATTAAATGTGACATGGTATGGTAGCTGGGATTTTCTAATAAAAGGCATGCACCATCCAGATATACATATTTTTTTTGTTTATAGAAATTCTAATCTGTAACTAAATTAAGGGGAAGCTGTCAGATGTTAAAATTATGTTTAATGTTATTACAGATTAAGCTGTATTCAATGTAGTGTAAAACTGCTAACATTTTGTAACTCTAGCTAGCTCATGATGTCAGACAACATAAAGTTATCAGTGAACGTTTCCAGAAATTCAAAAACATATAATTGGTGATTGTTACTGTAGTGAAAGAACTTAAAGTGTATTGGTCATGTTATAAAGCAAATATAAGTAATACACCCTTTGGAGTTGGATATAACCTCCTTGCCATATACAGTACCACATTATATAGCTGATAATGCAAAAGTATTTTGTTCTTGCATTTCATTTTGCTGGTAAGGACAGCCACATGACTATTTTGTTCTCAGAACTGAAAATTCCTGCCATGACATCATGAAATACTGAGCCCACGGTATCTCACTATCTACATTAATGTATAGACTACTGCATTTCCCTGCTAAATGCATCAAACGTAGACTCTTACTTCCTGGAAAGACAAGTTATCAACTAGTTCTCTCAGATGGAGCAACTCACTTTGAAAATTAACAGATGATGACGCAGTAGTGAAACCATGATGTAAAAAAAAGAAGGAACTCCTATAAAGAGGAAATTTTGCTATGGTAACCATAAGGTTTTACAATTGTATGCTAATTATTTTCAGTATTGTTAAGTACTTATCATGACATCATGTTATGGGTGTGGTTTAGAGAAAAACCTGAGTAAACAGTCAAACCAAAAAAATAAATAAAAAAGCACACTATAATCATTTTTTTTTGCAAAATCATTTGTAACTTTATCATGAGGATTTCAACAGGAAATGACATTAATTCTAAAATAAAGATGCTTCCATACATGACCAATACACTTTAATGCAAATTAAGAGTATGGAAGAATATTAGATGATTTATTGTTAGCATTCATTCTTTGCCTATAATGAAAGAAAAAGATACATGGGAGCACAGAGCATAGTGACATACCTAAAGGCACAAGTAATGCTATTTCTCTTATTGAGGGCAAACAGAGGGCAAAACATTTATTTAGAACATATGAAGAGTTGGACTCTTTAGAAAGAAATATCACTGCTGTTTGCTCCATCTGAGTGTTATCTTTATGTGAAACAATTAATTTTAATGAAAACAGTAGTATACTTTACATATCCAGTTTTGCATGCACAGATAGAAATATTCTTACAGACACCAGTATGTCCATGGGTGTATGTGTACATATTCACACACTAGCACACATGCACTTAAGGCTGGCTGTTGTCATCCACATAATCACAAAGACTTTCTCATACTGTTGAAACCCTATCCTGCAGCCCCTACACTGTTAATTGAGACATGTTATAGAGATTATTGATAATTTGTTGAAATTCTGAAACCTGACAGAAAAATGAAATAGAATACTGCTCTTTAAATGACAGTGTTTAATATTATTCTATTATTTTAGATTTATAGAATCATAAAGGAGAGTTTTGCTGTGCAGAGTATTTTGCGCATGAAATATAAAATGTCAAAAAAACAAAAATGATTGTCCAGCATCAGAAAATTATAACCATCAGGTCAGTAAGGTGGCCTGTTACATTCTCTGTATGTTTCTGTATGACATCTTTGTATTGATTAAAATGACAAGATGATAAGAAACAATTTATAATGAACAAACTCACAGGAACACTTTCCCTGTGATATAGAAGGGCTTGACAGAGTACTGAAGCCCTATCTTGGAAAGTTTTTGCATTATGATAAGCCCTTCTCACTTTTCAACTGCTCAAACCCTTAGTTTTCCCTAGTGTGGATCTGAGATTGGAAAGTATTCTCATGGTTAAAACTGTATACTGAGTCAGCAGTATAAGTGACTGTATAATTCTACCTAGTCATATGCTCTCTCTGAAAAATCTGCACAGCTCCTGGTTTGCTAAAGCTTTACAGGAAGTAAATATTTTCAAAATATGGTGGTCACACATTCAAACATTTGTGAATATTTTTAGTGTAGGAAAGTCCAACAAAGCCGTGTGTGGTGATATCTGGTTATGTATATGTGCTGACGTGTGTGCGTGTGTGTGTGTGTGTGTGTGTGTGTGTGTGTGTGTGTGTGTGTGTGTGTGTGTGTGTGTGTGTGTGTGTGTGATTCTGTAGGGTCATTAATAAGGATGAATAAATATGTAGATGTTTGTGTTTGTGTATGTGTGTGTGTGTGTGTGTGTGTGTGTGTGTGTGTGTGTGTGTGTGTGTGTGTGTGTGTGTGTGTGTGTGTGTGTATCTGCTTGAATGGTTGCAGTACAGAAAGTAGGTATGTTTTGCTGAGACTGAATGTGAGTGCTGGTGTAGGGGTGTAGGTGTGTGTGTGTGATGGGGGTGCCAATGCTGTTGAGATGCATGGGCTGCTAGTGAGAAAACTAGAGTGGTCAGGTTTGACAATAAAATGATTAGTTCAGGGACATGGTAATAAGCTGCTAATGAGGTCTTTATCATTGTAGCTTTACCACATATCTGAATCAGAATTTCTCTCTTGTCACAGAAATTTACCAGCCCTCACTAGGCATTTAGCATTTGTGGAGAGGAATTTTGTGAATTCCAACATTTATTTCCTAACAAACGTTCCTGATACCTTTGCAATTCACCTTGAGGGGATTTTAGGTATAAATTGTTATTGTGAGTCTTTTTTTTTTTTTTTCTCGCCATTTTAATAAGATTTGTAATAAAGAGGTGATTTAAAAATTTGGACTGATAATCTTATAACTGAAATTGCTATATGACTGCCTTTGACTAATTAAAATTGGAAATGCAGCTTTTTTAGTTTTAAATGTATATGTACCCCATTTTACACATATACTTTTTTGAGGCATCCTCATGAATAAAATTAAAAAAAATGTTTTACACCTTGCTCAAAAATGAATTTACATATATAAAATGTCAACTACTCTGCATTTGAATAGGAAATGGTGATTGTCATTTCACTTAAAGAAATGAAAGCTAATATATGGTTCAAACAAATGGATATATTTTAAGTTTGTATGGGAATGACTCAAAGCTTAAATATTTTTTCACTATTTTATTTTTAAAATTTAATAAACTTGTGTTAAAAACTGTATGAAAAAAATCTTCAAAAAAAGGTAACTTTATAGAGTCAGTATGTAATTACCATTGGGACAGAACTGGGCAAATATTGTTGTATTATTCATGAAAAAGTGCTATACAAATTGTTCTGTAAAATCTGTACGTAAATTATAAAATGGAATTCCACTGATGACATCAAAATGTATATTCTATGGTGCCTGGTTATCGGTAATTTGTTGAATCTTCAATAATTTGGAATAAACTAGCAGAGGCTGTCAGCTAGGTTTGTGGTTTACAAAGGAGTGAACTTCCACTCAACAGAAAATGATTGTATAAATCAAAGAGGGTGTCATTGGGTTGGTGGTCTTCAGATGGAAAATAGTTTGTCAGTACTGGTGAGTTTGTAGGCTTTAGAATTTGAGGATGGAGCTGCTGTTGTAGTAGTAGCAGGGTGGTGAGGATTTCTTTTGTGACAAAACATATTTAAAGTTTGGAAAGTCTGACACTTACCACACAGGATTAAGACCTTGAGCTGTTAGTGACCTGCTTCTTGTGCCCAGGGTACAGTTTTGATATCTTGTATGCTCTTTTGCCTACTATATGACTGATCAATTAACTTAACCAGGCAATGCTCTCAGGCAACACATTTATTGATAAATCATTGCCAAAATGGTTTTTGTATTCCATCTAGAAAAGTGTCAATGAAGATGGCCACTTTCGCTAACTTATTTCACACATTAAATGTCTGCCAGTTCTTACAAGAACCTGATATTGTTTTCCCTTTCAAATGTGTCTTGTCTTGTAAGGGCTTTCCGGTGTCAAATTATCTGTTTTTGGTAAGCATTCTGATAGTATTTCTTTAATGAAAGTCATAAGTTTAACTTGCATTCCTGCATCACTTGATTTTTTTTTTTTTTGTTTTGGTAGTATGAATGTATTGCTGGCTTGCTAAGCAACTAAATAATGCAGTTAATAAATACTAATTGAAGGGGATAAAAATATTTCCAGTTGCTCCAGAACATAGTTTGTTAGCCTGCTGACTGACTGAATGAATAAATAAAAGAATGAAAATAAATAAATAAATAAATAAAAGCAGAGGGATTTTACAAAGACTACTATCTTTTGAGAAGAAGCTAATTTGTTAAAACAATTCACTGTCTGTGATAGTATAATCTCAGTCCTGGCCTGTAGAGCTGTTTATACATTTAGATTCTTTCCCGTATTTGTACTCAGAAGAACTTGTCTATTTCCTCGACTAGAACTTTTCTCAGTGTCTTAGCTGTTGCATTTTACATTTCTTACTTTGCGTTCTTTCTATAAACTACTAATATCACTTGAAGAAAAAGTAGGATGAAGCAGAGATAGGGGTCATATATGACGTGAAAATATCCCTTGTAGAGAATTTTCTAGTATTCTTCAACACTTTCCACAAAAGTTTTCCTTCAAAATAGAAACGTTTTTTAACATTTTTTGGCTTTTACTGAAAAGACAATATATGCTGAAAAGTACATAAGCAGAAAATATTAGATCACAGAATGCTTAAAAAAGCGAACGGTGATTAATCGACCCTATGTAAGCGAAAGCTTACAATGTCGAAGTGTAAGAACAACAACAAACAACTAAATAAAAACAATTTCAAACATTACATAAGGTGGGGGGCTTCACCCCCCCCACCCTCCTACTTAAATATACCAACTCCGTGACCGTATTACAGTGCCAAAAACAGCAAAGTACCAAAGCGGCCAAGCAAATTCTTTCCCAAGGAAAGAATTTGCTTAACAGCTGCTTCAATATTTTGCGTTTTCAGCCTTTTATGTTCGACCAAGATGCATTTGAAAGAATGAGTCTTCGGTCTTGTAATATAGACCCGGAAGTGTATTGCAACCTTATTGGCAAGCTTCAAAGAGGTGAAGCTAAAAAAAAAGATATAAATGATACCATAATTCTGCATATTAAGGTTTCTTTCCTGATAAATACAATTGTAAGCTTTCTTAAGATTATAGGATCACCATATAAGTAACAGTGAGGATTATGATCAGATCTCTAGTTCTTTAGACATATCAAACTTGTTTTATTTTTGAGACATTAATATCAAAAAACTTACCTTGAGAATGCAGCAAAGTGAACAGTGAGAAGTAACATGTTGAGAAAATGCAACAAGTAGTTCTGAACAGAGAACAATTATAATGTGTTGTAATACATGAGGCTTCAACTACTCTAATGTACTACTAATGGAGAAATGGAAAGTGTTTTAGCATCTGAAAAACTGTAACACACTTAGCACTTATAACCACAGTCAGCCCGCAGCTTTAAAATCCATTATATGCACATAACCCTGTTATATTCTTGAGTGGCAGCATGAAGTGTGTTACAGCTTTCCAAGTTGTAAAATGGCTTCTATCACTATTACATGAAAGCTGGTGTGTGTCTGTGTGTGTGCGTGTGTGCATGTATGTGTGTGTGTGCGTGTGCAACAGCATGACTCTCCATTATAACAGTGTTCAAAGATGCTTAACTAAAGTTGTTATGCTCTTTTGAAAGCTGTTATCGGGTCTTACACTGCAACATTGTATAACATGAGTGTCTTACTGCCAGTTTCAGAGCATAACCAGCAGTCTCCATGTATGCAATGTGGATTATAATGAGGTCTCTGATCCTTACCAAATTGTTATATGTTAAAGAAGTTGATATCAGAAAACTCACCTTGAGAATGGAGCATAGAAAAGATAGGCAGGTGAATATTTACATATTTTCTGGGATCATATAACTATATGGTTATGATTGGAAAGACAGAATCATAATTCTTTGTAGTATATATAACTTCTGTGTAATACCAGCTATAGGGAGAGACAAAAAGTGTTAGTCAAGCATTTTCAGTTTATGAAAGCTGTAATACTCTTAATGAAGCTACACAAATATTTGTAGTACATGAACACTGCTCCAATCCCATACAACACTGAGAAAAAAAAAGAAACTATTGTAACTGAAGTATTTTACAAATTTGAAAGTTGTAACACACTTAGCAGTACTGCCTTATAGGCAAGGGTTCAAAAGTGAAGTGCATCTCATACTGTAACAGCTTTAAATGCTGTAATACACTTTCTCCTGCCAAATTCAAAGAGGGGGAGAGTGGCATTCTGCGGTGTATTGTAGTTTTTAAAGTTGTGTGAGCTTCCCACTGCTGTTTTGTGGTGGTGTTCTTTATGTTCTAGTGCAAGAGTAGAGATGATCAACTCTGAGGGTTGCTTAACAGTCATTATGGATCTTATCTATATCAGAAAGTTGCTTAACAAAGTGATATTTTTCCCAAATTTGGCATATAATTTATTTATTTATTTGACATTTGTTGACTGGGATAGTCCGACTGGACATGTGCCCTTTTTCAGCGGAGGCCCGGGGAGAAAAAAAGGAAGTATAGAAGAGGTAGGTAGGAACAGAGTTAAGGAAAAGGTCAGAAAAGGTGCGTATAGTAATAGGTTTAGAAAGAAAAAGTGAGAAGGGAAGTAATACTAAGAGGAGGAAGAAAGAAGAGGTGATAGTGAAAGAAATCTGGGAGTACATCAGAATGTGTTTATTCCTGCAAAATAAAATAACCACCATTTTTAAAGAGTACTTAACTATCTTTAAAATGTAAATCTTAACTCATTAACAACTAAGATTTTACTATGCTGACTGAGCAACCAGAAGAGAACAAACATGTCAATCTTTAGACTCAATATGAGATTGTAAAGAGAAGTTGCTCATAATTTTTAAGAACTTTTACCTGTATTGCACACTAATCTGTTTTGGTTTTAATGTGATACAAAACACTTATGAACCAATCTGTGCTATAGCCTACTGCCTAAGTATCATATTTCTTCATAGCTGTCACTTTTTTGCTGTAAATAGTGTGCTCAAGAAAGATCTTGCCAATTTATGTAAGGCTCTTTGTACCAATAAATCATAAACTTCTCTCTGCAATGGTATTTGTCAGCACACTTTTACCTATATTGTACTTTCCCCTACTAATGTGATGTATTTACGTGGGCTGTGCCTGAAGGTGGTAATTTGTACATAACCCTGGTAAACAAAGTTAAGAATGTTTTCTGAACCATTTATATATATTTAAGAACTTCATTTTGATTACTGTAGAAAGAAGCCAAATGTAGAAATGTATGTGTTTGAAAAAAGTCCATCGGTTATCTGTCTAAATTCCTCTTTTGCAGTTTGGTTGCTTGACCAGTACATTCAGGCATGCTGATGTTATTTTAAAGTGAACCTATGTTAGCTACTAACATTTTAAGCAGTAATAGTATTAGTATTTGAAAACAGAATTCATTTAAACAGCTTTTTTTTCATATCTGGGCACTTTCTGCAGGAAGATATGAAGCTAGCCCTAAAGCAAGGATATGACATCTTGGAAAGTATTCATGCACCAGTAATCAAGAATCCAGAGTATATATTAAACCAAGATCAGCTTGACAATCAAACTACAGTGGAGAGGTGAGATAACATGGTTTAAAATCTGTATTTATTTCAATATAAATCTGTATTTATTTCAATATATTTAGGTGTGTGTGTGTGTGTGTGTGTGTGTGTGTGTGTGTGTGTGTGTGTGTGTGTGTGTGTGTGTGTGTGTGTGTGTGTGCATGCAACATGTGTGTGTGTGTGTGTGTGTGTGTGTGTGTGTGTATGTATGTTGAAGAATGTAGCCCAGTAATCTTATTTGTTATACATCCTACATCACAATCAAGTTATCAATCTATAAGTTTGTTGAAGAATGAGGATCCATATCATATATGAAATCCAGATCCACATCCTTTATGAAGAGGCATGAATTGATTACCAAACTTTCATCATATAGTTTCTTATTAACATAACAAGTGGTTGAGTGGTGTTTATTCAAGATCTATCTAATTAATCCCATTTCAAGTCCCAATTAATTGGCTATTAGCAGTGAGGAGAGTTGGATAGCTCGCTGCAGAGTGGACCATGTTTAAGCCTGTTTCCAAGGTTCACCTTCTCTTAAATGAGCTTGATGTAGTGTGTTTTGAATATATAGACTCATCAACAAATTCCTATAAGCTCATATTGCATATATGATTATATATGTTCACACATGCACACTTCTAAGTCTCTTATTTACTGGGAAAAATATTGAATTTATAAGAACTATGAAACTGTTTCTTCTATAGGAAACTGAGACACTTTATTCATTTGAACTCGTTAGTACAACTTGTAGCCATTCATCTGCTCAACAATGAGTCACCAGTGGAACATCTTTTATGCGAATAGCCTTAGAATGTAACACATGAAGCACCCTCTGCTGCCCCCTACTGGCATTTATAAATATGTTATTCACTTTTTGCTCAGTCTGAGCAACTGAAAAGTAAAGTTAACAGTTTTTCTTTTTTTTTTTTCCAAAAAACATTTTTATTAAATTTTGTTAATAAACATGGACATAAAGTATTAAAAATAAACAATATAAAACATAATAACTATTTACACTATATACAAACATCTGTGATAAACATTTGTTTTATCCAAGAAAGATAATCAATAGTTATCTAACAATTTCTCCAATTTTTGCAAGCTAGTCTTTTGTGCGTTTCATTTGATGATCTCTGATAGTTTGCATTTCTTTCTTCCATACAGATTTTGCTATTAAAATAAACTCATTAAACATAAGATCTTGCTTATTTTTCCAATTCAATCTAATTATTTTTCGAGCAATAGCTAGAATTAACCAAAGAACAGGTAACTGATGTCTAGGAATTACACTTGGGGTAGGGACATTGAATAATATCAAAGAGCTAGTAATTTGACAGTTATCAGACCACAGGGCTTTTGCGAAATGTCTGAAATCGCTCCAGTATTGTGTGAGAGTTCTATATTCGATGAACATATGAACCCAGTTGGCTTCAAGAATATCACCACACCTCCAGCATTTGCTTTCATTACTCTTGGTTATAAGGTCAATTCTGTGTGGAGTGTAAAACCTTCTATGAATAAATCTCCAGGTATATAGTCTCCAACATAAAGATGATGAGGTGTTTTTTATTGAATTTAATAACTGTTTCTTATTATCGTTAGATAAATGTTCACCATTAATCTTTATGGAGTAATTCCAAAAAGCTTGGTCAAAAGTAATCAAGTCTTCTCATAGGATTTTATATACAGGTGATATGCTTAATTTATGTTCAATGTTCATCAAATTACACCATATGAATAGTTGTATCAATCTTGGTATAATATCACTTTCCAGATTTATTGACACTCGCACTTTATTTTCAACAAACTGTCTTAAAGATTGAATACAGATCCAATTATCTTGACAGACATTATATCTGGCTAAGAGAAAGTTCATTGGTTGGATGTTCTTATTCTCTATAAACTGGTGCCAACACTTTAGATTATTCTCTTTAAGATTCCACATCTTATTGATATTGAAGGCATCTAGGCAATCTAGTGTATAAGCTATGGGAAATGTAATGAAAAAGGTGTTCTTTAAACTATAACTGTTGTCGATTATATTTTTGAAAATATAAAATATTTGGTTTATAACATGTGAGAAGTGGCTAAATTTCTTATTATATAAACAATATTCACAAAGTATCCAAAATATTTTGCTAATTTCAAAGGTTTCCTTAAACTGGGTTTCTGAGTTCTCAGAGGAAATTATATGTATTTCATGTAGTTGTTTCCAGCTAGAGGTGTATATGCATGAAATCCAGTGTAGTATTATGTTAATAATAACAGATTTGGAATATAATTCTATGTTGGGAAAGCCAAACCCATTACTGTCCCAGGCTCTAACATGCCATTTATAGGCTATTCCTGGTTTCTTTGGGAACCATAGAAAAGTTAGTAATGGGGAATCTATTTGTTTAAAGACTTTCTTAGGAGGAGGTAAAATCAATGATTGTATGTAAAATAAAATATTTGTCAAAATAATAATTTTTATTAATGTAAGTATGTCTTTCATGGTGAAAAACATTTTGTTCCACTTTTTAGTCAAGTCACTGATTATAGCTACCAGTTTAGTGAAGTTAAATGTAATAGTCTCATTCCACTTATTCTTAATACTTATTCCTAGATAATCTGTCTCAGCATTTAAACCAGTTGAATGTATTGTATTTTTGCAAATTGCTATTTATTTTCTTATTGATTAGAAGTGTTTTGGTTTTATTTTGGTTAAAATTGAGCCCTGAGATTTTTCCAAATAGAGTTATGGCATTCATGATATGTTGTAAAGAGCCTTCTATGTCACTAGATTTTCGTAGAATATCGTCAGCAAAACGATATCCCTCATTAACTTGAAATCCTTTGCTATTTGGGTTATTTCTAATAAATGAAGCAAAAGGTTCCACTGATAAAGCGAAAAATAATGGAGACAGAGGGCAACCTTGTCTAGTTCCCTTATGAATTTTTACTGGGGATGATAGACATGAACCAATCTTAACAAATGCTTTAGAAGAATAAATATTTAATATCAGTTTAGTGAAATCTGAATTAAAGTTAAATTCTTTAAAGATTTTTTGTAAGTATGACCAACTAAGGGAATTGAACGCCTTATCAATATCCAGACTAATAATAATTATTTGTTTCTTGGTTTTGTTTGCAATGTCTATTAGAGATAGTAGCATAATTATATTGTTGTGCACTTTTCTATGTAAGATAAAGAGAGTGTGATCAAAATGTATTAGATTGGGTAATATATTTTTCTGTCCTTTGGCCAGGATAGACATGATAATTTTATAATTGATATTTAACAATGATATGGGTCTATAGGATGCACATAGTTGGGGGTCCTTACCTTGTTTCAGAATGGGGGAAGACCCCTGCCCACCCCAGTTATACATCCTATACATATCCCTAACCTTGTCCCCACCACTAACCCTAAAGCACACATTACCTGCAAAGAGCACTTCCCATAACACTACCACTATTCAGACAAATTCGAGCTGAATGTGGTTGGGTTATGGGTAGTGCATCAAAAAAGGAAATATGCCTCCTTTTTCAATGTACTGAGTATCAGTGTTTTTTTGTTGTTGATATTGTGAATGGGTGGCATGTTTTGATGGATGTTTTTGTGTCAACCAATTGACTTGTCTATCATTCACAATATAATCGTATATATACAGACACACACACATATATATGTGTGTGTGTGTGTATATATACAGATGTGTGTGTGTGTGTGTGTGTGTGTGTGTGTGTG
>NC_056735.1:826674214-826737011 GCF_019279795.1 Protopterus annectens
TAAGGAAGGTTTATGATAGAGTAAGGTGCAAACAAGTTAGTCTGGGTTGGTACAAGAGCAAAGCCAGAAATTATTAAGATGTCTTAATAGTTGTTTCTTAAAGAATGGAAGAGTGGGCAAAGAGGAGATGTCAGATGGAAGATTATTCCATATTTTGCCTACTGAGTTAGAAAAAAGGCAGTTGCCAGCAGAATTAATGGTTTTAGTAATATTAACAAGTAGTTTATCAGAGGAACGTAGTTGTTTCAGGTTAATATAGGGAGTCAAGAGGTTGCTAAGAGCTGGTGTTTTAGAAGGTTGGTATAGAATTTTGTGTGCTATTAAAAGTTGTTGAAAAATGAGTTTGTTAGGGAGTTCCAGCCAGTGTAGTTGTTTTAGGTTTAGACAGTGGTGGGTTCTGAATTGGGATGAGCTGGCAAATCTGGCAATATTGTGATAAGATGTAGTAAGTTTCTTAAGGTTACTTTTAGATAGATTAGTGTAAATAGGGGAAGCATACAGAAGGGTAGAGATAAGATGTGTTTGGGCTAAGGTTGTCCTAGCTTCAGGTGTGAGGAAGGGCTTTATTCTGTACAGGGATCCTATTTTTTTATTAACTGCTTTTATTGTACTGTTGATTTGACAATCATAGTTCAGATTATTATCGATAATAACACCGAGAAGTTTAGTTGTAGAATCAGGAGAAATAATGGTGTTGTCAGTTGCTGTAATAGAGAAGTTTGACAAGGTCGATTTACGCGTAGGTGAAAAGAGTAATAATTTAGTTTTCTTAGGGTTAAGGAGTAGACAGCGATTGGAGAACCACTGTTCAACAGTTGAGAAGGCTGATTGAGTTTGAATCTGGAATTCGGTTTGAGAAGAAGCAGTGCAAATAATGGTGGAATCATCTGCATATTGTATGCAGGTAGTGTTAGGGATAGATGATTGGAGGTTGTTGATAAAGATGGAAAATAGAAGTGGGCCTAGGATAGACCCTTGAGGGACTCCTAAAGAAACAGGCAGGAGAGCAGATAGTGAGTTTTTCCAGAGTACGGCTTGCTGACGGTTTTCTAGATAGGAAGAAAACCAGGTTACGGAAGAGGGATCCAGGGCCAGAGATTTTAGTGTCTGCAGAAGAAGTATATGATTCACCATATCAAAGGCTTTTGATAGGTCTAAGAAAAGAGAAGATGTAAGTTTGTTATTGTTGCGGTTGAAGTTTATGGTATTTGTAAAGGAGAGTAAAGCTGTGGTGGTACTGTGAGCAGGTCTGAAACCATGTTGAGTGTCAGCTAGGAGGCTGTTATAGAGGAGATGGTTGAGTAGTTGTTTATGTATACATTTTTCCATGATTTTAGCTAAGGGGGATAGAAGTGCTATGGGACGATAGTTGGAGAAATCATAAGATTTGCCTCCTTTATGTAGGGGTATAATATGTGATATCTTCCAGACTGTTGGAAAAATACCTTCTTTTATTGATCTGTTTATTAGGATAGAGACAGGGTAAGCAATGGCTTTTGCTGCTAGTTGAAGGAATTCAGCAGGAAGCTTGTCTGCGGAAGGGGTGGTAGGTTTTAGTTTATGGAGAAGAGTTTGTATATAGGAGGTAGATACAGGTTGTAGGTGTAGGGGAGGGATAGTGTTTATTAAGGTATTTGGATGTAGTTGAGAAGTATCTGGAGATAGTTGGTTGGCTAGAGTTTGTATAGAATTGGTGAAGAAGGAATTAAATTAAATTTATACTAAAAGATGGATGGATGGATGGATGGATGGATGGATGGATGGATGGATGGATGGATGGATGGATGGATGGGTGGATGGAGACATAGATAGAAAGATGGATGTACTTTTGGACAGTGATTATATATCCTGATTTCTATCTCATTTTTTATACTTGCCTCATTGTACATAGTCCTACCACAAGATTATATTTTCAGCATTAACTTCTGTTCTTGAAATATTGCCCTACATGGTCTTTCTTTGCTAAAGCCTGGTGAATGCTAATATTTCTAGCATTCAAAAAAGATAGTGATGTTCTCATTACCAGGTATTTAATATTGTTGTCTCTAGTGGAAGAGTTTTGGTTATCTTCCTCCTTAACTATGAGCTTCTTTCCCATGTGATATTAGAGATTATTCAAGACTCCCCATCCATTTCTTTTGCTCTGATTTCCATCTTCTTTTCTTGGTTAATTTATAACTTGCTGGTCCATACATTTTTATGTATACAGTATAGCTGTAATATTAATTTATTTGTTAACTGTGTGGGTCCTTCTTGTCTCTTCTCATTCTTGATATTAGGCTGCAAGGACATATGTTAATTTGCACTTTTTATTCTTAGTTATTGTTTTGGATGTTTTGTGCCTGAGAATGGTGCCTGGACCTGATCACTAAAATGAGAATATTTGACTTTAGGCTGATTTCAGTAAAGTGGGATAACCTTAATTAAAGGCTCTTTTTTTACAGAAAGATAAATAATACTGAACAACATGAGCTGCATTCATTGCAGTAACATTTATCTATCAGAAGTAAATCTAGGTGGATTTCAGAATAAGGTAGTAACACTATTGTTCCACAAGGCAATATGGAGGTGCTTGAGAAGGCAAATACTGTATAGTCTTCTAAAAGATGAATGTAACAAACAGAGCCCCCCCCCCAAAAAAAAAAGGTTTAAGGTATTCAAAACTGGAATGCAGTATATTTATTATAGATATAAATGTTTGGTATGGTGGAGTGGATGGGGCTGCTACAGACGGCACTAGTTTTCAGGCGATACCAACATTTGGGAAAAAATCTCTTTGTGTTTTTAATCATGCAGTTGTTTATTTTTGTCTTCCTACCTTATCCACTTTAGTGTTTGTGAGAGTGGAAATCCTTACCTCTACCCTCACTTAATCCTGTCTCACCATTACCTTGCCATGTATAAAATGAACAAACAAAGTTGGCACTTTACCAATATCCCTTGCTTGGGTTCTCAGCTGTGCCCATTTGGAATATCTACAGTGCTTCAATGTGCATATAAATGTGCATCATGGCAAGCAAGCCAGCTGCTTGCTGTTAGCCCCTGATCAGGTGACCTATTGTAGCACAGTATGTCCATTTGCATACTGACTGCCATTGTTAAGAAGGCCCTGCCCCTGGCAGGTCCATAGTATGTTGTAATTTACTTAAACCTAAGGTACACTGAGCTGTATTGTGCAGTTTTGCTCACAGTGTTTATTGCAGCAAAATTGTCTAATTGTTCTTTCTAAATATCCACAAATTGTTAGTAAATAAACACAAAATATAGGAGTCCTACATACAAAACAATATATCAATACAACTATAACATGAAATGCATAATTACAGTAAGGAACAGTCCTCCAAGAAAGGTTGCCAACATTTATCTCTTGTAAATGTAAAGGCAGTCTGCTACTTTATTCTTGGTATTATGATATAGTAAAACATCGCATATACATCCAATAAAAATAAGTAACTAATCACAAACATTTTAAAACAAACAGACAGATTGCTTTGAGTATTTTAGCATGATCAATTTTGTTTTAGAAATGTACCCAAGTTCACCTAATAACTCAAGCACAGCTTCTAATCTGCTGTTTTGTCATGTTTTACGAACATATTCATTTTATACTATTTTTGGTTCGCATCTTGATTTCACTTCCTTTCTTATGTATAAGTAGCCACTTAATTATCCATCTCTTCAGCTGAGTGTTATTACTCTTATAGTTATCAGTGTCTGATAAATAGTTTTCACACGTGAAACACCATAATGCTTAGATATGAAAATGACATTCTCTTCAGCTCACTGTTTCATTTTTCATTCCTCCTAAGAGGACATGACAAACCAGAAGTAAACGCTCTGCCATCAAGGCTCTGAACCTGATTGCTTAAGCTCCTTTGACTTAGTAATGTGTACATATTACATTTTTTAATTTTATGTGGTGAACTGTTGTCCCTGTAGCTTGTGTGAGTTGGTTGCCATAAAAATAATAGTGCTGCTATGCATCAAAAATCTAAAGGAAGTGAAGAATGGCATATTAGGAATATATACATCAGTACTTTAAAGCTATCATGCCCCCCCCCCCTGAGCCCTCCCCCCCCCCGACACCACCTGCTAATTATATATACCAACTTCAAGATCACACAACACTGGAATAAGGGCAAATTCCATGTCTGATATTTTGATTTTCAGTCTTTTGAGCTTTTTATGTATATATATAGGTTCATAGGTTCATAGGTTCATACTAGGCTATCTGCCCTAGGGCATTTATAAGCCTAGCCAGAATGTGTTTGGCTTCCGCCATCCATTTTAAATTTATTTTGCTATGCCCTTTTTCGAGGTTAGTATACTGTGCCTCTGTCTAACAGTGACACAGAAGTGATACCCGGGGTAAACCTATGATCTCCTCTTGAAGAGAGTCAATGAGGGACTCTGCCTAACCTGGACTGGGATTTTATTCCAGAGTGAAGGGAGCCTCTGGGTTATGAATCTGTCCCTCCAGCATGTCCTATTTATTTCAGTGCTGAGGTTCAAGTCTCTCGAGCGAGTAGCTCGATGGGATTTGGATTTTCTGAGGTGCAGCATGTCCATTAATTCCGGGTTGGACATGGCTTTATACGTCAGGCACAGATCGCCTCTGAACAGGCGGTATGCCACTGAGTAGAGCTGGAGTTTCTTTAACCGGGCAGCATATGGCATCTGTTTGAGCCCTTTGATCATCTTGGTGAGGTACTTTTGGGGTCTTTCCAGTTGCTGCAGGTGTCTGGTAAGGTACATCCCAAAGGGGACATTGTACTCAATTATGGGCCTGATGAGGGATGAGTAAAGAGGCACGATGACCTCCCTGATCTAGATGTGAATCCCTTCATGATTAGGTGGGCTATATAAAATGTTTTTCTAACCACTTTGGCCACGTGGTTGTCAAATAAGAGATTGCTATCAACTTGGGTGCCCAGGTCCCTAATTACTTCTTCTGTACTTAATGGATTACCACCTATGTGGTAATTTGTGGGCACTTTGTTTTTGCCAAAGGGGATGACTATACACTTTTTGGCATTTAGCTTGAGGCCATGGCTCTGGCACCAGTTGTCTGTTTCTATGAGGCCCTTTTGGAGGATGTTTGTGTCGGCTGGAGAGTCGATTATGGCGCCCAGTTTGCAGTCATCTGCGAACTTGGTCAGCCACAGTCCTTCCGTGTTGGCCTGTACCTCCGAGAAATATATACCGAACAAGAGAGGTCCCAGGACTGAGCCTTGTGGGACACCACTTGTAACTGGTTTGGAGTCTGACATGGCTCCAGCAATTCTAACCATGTGGGTTCTGTCCTTGAGCCAGTTTGCAATCCATTTTGTGACATAGGGGTTTATATTTAAGCTGGTGAGCTTATCTATAATACCCGAGTGGGGTATTGTATTGAAGGTTTTTGCGAGGTCCAGGTAGGCTGTGTGGACCACCTTCCCCTCGTCAATGGCCTTGGTGACTGTTTCAAAGAAATCAACCAGGTTTAAGAGGCAGGATCTGCCCTTAACAAAGCCGAACTGGGTAGGATCCAGTGTTTGTAGGTCCCCAATATCTTTATTTATGAGGTCCATGATGATCCTTTCCATAGCTTTGCAGACCAAGCTAGTCAGGCTTATGGGGCGATAGTTTCCAGGATCCGTTGAGGCACCACCTTTATGGAGAGGGACCACTGTTGCTGTATGCCACTCTTTGGGCACATATCCTGTAGTAAGGCTGAGATTGAACAGTAGTTTTATGTTTGGGTTTAGCTCTTCTTGGAGTTCATGTAGGATGCAGCCCGGGACACCATCTGGTCCCATTGATGCTGTGTTTTTTGCTTTCGAGAGGGCGGCTCTTACCTGAGCATCTGAGATGTCAGGGGGGGCAGCACTCTGCTGGGATAGATATTTGCCCTTTTGGTGGGGAGGGGGGGGAGAAGTTTGCGCTGAACCTGTCAGCTAGGATGTTGGCAATGTCTGTGGGTTCGGTGTATTTTTTGTCATATATATATATATATATATGTGTGTGTGTGTGTGTGTGTGTGTGTGTGTGTGTGTGTGTGTGTGTGTGCGCGTGCGTGCATACACACTCATACATAAATAGAGAAAGAGAGATTGTCCTGAAATATTTAACTTTGCCAGTCACAGAAAGAAATATTTTGCTTAAACTATGAATACATGTTTAATCACTTACATTTTTTAGTAGTGTCACCTTTTTCCTGTTAATATGAGATACATAATAATTATATGTGAATTATAAAATCTCTTCTTCTCTTTAAGTCCATCAGATTAACTTCTTGTGATTTTGCTTACTTTTTATCTTCTTCAGTGTAACTTAAAGTTTTTCACTTGTCTTTTTTAGAATGCCTTTTAAGAGATGAGTAGCTCCATTCCACAGCTTCACAGTTAATATTTTTTTTATTTTGCTCAACAAATATAACAACTTCCTCAAGTGTGTGGCATTTTGCAGAACTATTTCAAGTCCGTCAGTAATAGATATTTTGTTTTTGAGGCCTTTAACAAAGACCACCATACATTTTTTTCCCAGTATAGTGTAAAAAAAGTTATTATCAACCCCAATGTGTTTATATCTCACTTTAACACAAAATAGTTCTTAGAACTGATTTAAAAAAATAAATAAATATGTTTTGCAGCTGTGACTCTTGGGAAGGATCATGGTTTGCTAGAGGGTTTCCAGAGTGATTTGGATACTGTCTTCCTCTGTAGAAAAGCAAAGTCCCTCCTGAAAATTTTGAATTTTAGGTAACCAAGTGGTTAGAAAATTGATCACTTTATTGCTCTCCATTCTCTGAGGTACTCTATAGATTTTTAAATTATTTCTCCTTTTACCATACCTAATGTTTTAGTTTGTCCATTAACCTTGTATTTTGTTTAGAAGGAACTCATTCTGTATCCTCTCCTCTGTTAACAAAAGTTGCCATCATTGTCAGTTAATTAATTCTGAATGTGCCTTATTTGAATTCCTTGTTTCTATGCTCTGATTTCAGGAATTGTATTTGATTGTTGAATTTTTTTTGTATCAAGTCAGTTTTACAAAGACATGGATCCATTTTCAATTATATTTCATCCAAAGAAGTAACAACATGCCGAAGCTCCTTTTTAACGCACAGTCCATGCTGAGAGAATAAGAATCCACTCATATCTATGCTGATCCAAACTGAACAGTTGCAGGAAAAATAATTCAATGCCAGAAATCACTAGGTTTAAGAAAACTTCAGTACAGAAGAATTATTAGAATGATGAATCCACTTATTTATTCAAGTAATATCAGACTTTCTTATCAAGGTTTATAAATAGCTAAAACGCATATAAAAAAGCTGCTCAGAAGCCATAGTTTTTGTTATACAGAAGAATTGATTTTTACCCATGGTTACGTTCATCTTGATGGCTGTGCATGAATATAGTTACAGCACAAAATACTATGATCCCAGTTATGGGTGCTTTATTTTCATTAAACATGATAACAAAAACAAACAAAAAAGTCCCATTCCAAACAGCTTTTTGCATTACCTCATTTGACATGCTTCCTTTTTCTGCTTGATTTTAGGTTGCTGGCACAATTGCAGGAAACGGACACTGCCTTTGAAGAGTTCTGGGTGAAGCACCATCTGAAGCTTCAGCAGTGCCTGCAGCTGAGGCATTTTGAACATAAATTTCGAGAGGTAAGAGCAGTGAGAATTCAAAAGAGGTGACAAGTATTGTGTTAGACATCAGGCTTGCAATGCCGAGATTACAGCTGTAGTTGCAGATGAGGAGAAGTATTCTCCTTCCTTATATTCCCATGTGGTGCATTGTTGTAGACATTGCAAATGCACTTTCTGTTTGCTATGCCTGCAGCATATAATGTAGGCCAAACAATTTTAAAAATACTCCTACTTGATCAGTGTGATGCAAAAGTTGGATCAGTGTGCATGAATAAGTACTAGTATCAAATGAGAATATCTTGCTGTTGCATGAAGCAAATCAGAAGAGACAAGATAAACAAAAGTGAGTTTTGGTGTCTTGAAAACTGCAATCATAGTAAACTGTTGCGGACTGTTTCATCTAACAGTAAATTACTAAGAACTGAGAATGAATAGAAACTGCAGGATCTTCAGAAAAAAATCAGAAAATGATATTTGCTTTTTTTTTTGTTTTTTTTTTTCAGAAGAACCACACGACTGAAATTATGAAGTATATAGCTATCAGGAATTGGAGTTGTGTTAAGCTAAGTAAAGAGCTTAGGGGTTGCTCTACAAAGCAACCATAAAACTGAAAACGTGTTAAGAGTTTGGATAATAAAGAACTTTACTATATAAAACTGGTTGCTAAATAGCAGTACAGTACAATCAAATTCTGTATACATACCCTATGGATTTTCTTTCAACATTGCTTTAGTTCAAAAGAAATAATTCCTGCCACAGGCATATCAGTATTAATAATGTCCTCACCATTTACCCAGTGCACTACAGGTGCAGCCAACAGTCCAGCCTTCCAGTATATCATGCATCCCATTAGCTACACTGATAGGTGAACAGTCTACCAGTTTTAGACTAATATGTAATGAACTCCTCACCTGGAGAAGTTAGAATGAAAAAAAAAAGTAATGCTACCAGGATAACCTTCTTACTCAGTTAACAGACTACAAGAAAAATGGCTTGAAAAGCATAGAAAGTTCACCCACGTAATATTACTGCATACAAGAAATATCTCACTAACAAGCATGCTGTAAACGAAAAACAAATGAAATGTCTCATACTTTAGAAATGCTCAAATCTCCCACCCCCAAATCATTCGGGAAAGCTACAGAACAAGTCATCTTTCCCAAATCTTCCCAAAACACAAATACTCTTTTATCACTATGGATTCCAGTAGCATTAAGAGAATCCAAGCTAAATTTACCTGTCCATCTTATCATACATTTCCCACCCACTCTGTTCCTATCCAGTGACATCTTATGCCTTAATTTAATTAAAAAAACCTTTCTGTTTCAAATTTGACTCTTCAAAAAATAAACACGCCAATTAACTCATTCTTAACTCTTTCACTGCAACCTAGACTTTCACTACAACCCAGACTTTCACATGCTTCACCTCAGAATACTTCACTTTGTTGCTAAACTTCTGTCTAAAGCTCTCACATGTATATAGAGTCACCTCCTACATCGAGCCCAAGGTAAAATGCTATAGCTGTTTCTACATTAGTGGGAGCCCTACCAGTATTTATTTATTATACTACAAATATCTTCTACTAAATGATGCTTTTTTTAAGAATATATTCAAGAAAGTCATACATTATACAGATAAGTCTTATCTTCCAGATTTCTATACTTTTGGACTAAATAGAGGGTCAGCAACTTGTCTTCCCTCAGTTGGCTGCCTCATAGGACTTAATCTACTCAGGCAATGTAGCAATGTTATTTATTTATTTATTTTATTTGACAATTGTTAACCAGGTTAGTCTGGCTGGGCAGAAGCCCTTTTTCAGCAGAGACCCAAGGAGAAAAGCTCCAGTATTACATTACTTCGACATTAATTAACAAAGATAGTAGTTACAAAAGAAATAATACAATAAAAACTAGCATTCTTATTACATGGTGGGATTCAGTTTTTACAAAAGACAACAATTGCCTGATACCCACAGAAAGTAAACAATTAGTTGCCTTTTCACTATCTCTGAGAAATGCAAATATTTAGCAAAGATGTAGGCATCACTATTACACATGGACGCATCCTTTGAATACTAAACACCTTCACGGCACTTCACAGAAATACCTGAACCGCCATCAGTGCTGAGACTGTAAAAATGTCATTGCCTAAACCTTTAAGGTCAAAGAAGACTAGGAGTTAGTGGAAGTCAAACATAAGACATACTACTACACCGATAACTGAGAGTCACCAAGCAAAACTTCCCCCAAACCAGGTTCAAATAAACCCTCTACTATTAAAAATGTACTGGTGAGGAGTGACTCCATAGAAGGGGAAGCCTTTATTGGACTAGTGCTGCAGTGTTGTGTGGTTATCAGTATTGATCGCATAGTCAATCAAACAGTCTCTTCTCTCAAAGGCTGGTGAAAAATTAGGTGCTGGAGAGTTGACTTTCAAGTGTCAAGGTCTCTGATGTCACAGGGGTCCACAAGTTGAACAAGTTATGTCTACGAAATGGTGGTGGTTCATGTGGGTATAAATGACCTGGCACTTAAAACCCTGTGGAATATACAGAAAGACATTTCATGAGCAGTCCATGCATATCACAAGTGCAGGAAAGACTCCGGTGTTGGGTGGAATCTTTCCTTATCCAAAAATAATACTCAGTTACAAAGAAAATATGATTGTTTTCTACATTTTGCTGACTAAATTGTGTTATTCAAGAGATATCCAGTATGTGTCAGCTGGGGATTGGTTGCTGCAAAGCCCTGCTTGCTTCTTCAAGGATGACTTGCACCTCTCATTCCAAGACTTATGCATAATGGCTAAAACCATTGCAGCCCCCATACTTTTAGTCAAAGTCCCATAATGGATCTCACACCCTAAAAAAACAAAGCAAATCAAGATCCAGACAATATCAAGGAAAAGTTGCACAACATTAGTATGCTAAATAACAAATTGCTTGACCTTGAGGTCCTCCTGCATCAGCAACACTTTCATGTGTGTATTACTGCTGCATCTTGGTTCAAAAGTACAGAAAGCACTCCATACAAGGGTTTTGAACCTTCTACCTTCCATATTTGTTAGAGGCTGCAATCCCCAAAGCAGATCCCTACAGACCTACAAACAAAATGTTTTGAGATACAAATTGCACAAAGTAAAAAACATATTACAGGACCCTCTCAATGCCTCCTGAAAACCATATTTGATTCCTAAATATACTGAATGAACTTGAAAAGTACAGGAATTCCATCATCCTGGGAGACTTTAACCACCCTTCAATAAACTAGGATACTTATACCAAAATGAGGGAGTCTTTAGTTTCATAAATAAGAACTCTGTGTATCCAAAGAATCAAAGAACCCACTAGAGGAAAAATATTCTTGATCTGGTCCTTAGAAGTGTCTTCCTATATGCACTATACTACTGGTATACCATTCCACACACAAGTCTAACCAATAATTGATGACCTTCTACTTCAAAATACCCAAACCATCAGCTGTACTAACCTCCTGAAATTCTTTTATGAAGTTTCAAAATTCCAGTGTAACTGCAACCCTAAAAATGTTGACATGGTTAGTAAATATTCAGATAAATTCTATACTCACATGGATACATATTTTCACCTGTCAGTTCCTACCAGAGCTAAACAAAATGGGAAGTTTAAGAGCAAAGCAACCTGGTGGTCCGCATGCATAAATAAACAGTATAATAAAATAAAAATGCTTCTTAGAATATATAGGAAAATCTGAAGACCCACAAGTCAAGGCCAACATGAAAAAAATATTGATGGTACTAGAAAATACCATCAGGAAAACAAAGACATCCCATGAACTTAGACTGACATCATAAGCTAAGGATAATTATAAATCCTTCTTTACCTCCATCAAGAAATTAAGAAATAACACCCAGCACTGCTCCAAACTTAATCAGGCTGGACCTACTCAGATCCAGTAGATATAAGAATGATATTAGGTAACAGATTCAGTGCAGATTTCATCCTTGAGATAACTATATAAAATCTACATATTGTAAAGGATTTCAGACTCCTTGTCATCACCACAAAGGTGCTTTTCAAAACAAAAAATGTATTCTCCATGGACCTTGATAACATGCCCAGCTGCCTACTGAACAGAACTGTATAAGTGCTGGTGGACTCACATCGACAGCTATTTAACCTGAGCTTATCTATTGGCTTTGTCCCAGAGGTATGGTGGACAGTAGTGTGGTGAGCTTCATATCCAAGACTATTGAAATGGTCATCACAGACCTGATAAATTATGATATTAAAAATCTTATAAGATCTGATCCCCATAGGTCTGGCTTTGTTGAGGGTAGCGTCTGTCTAATAAATCTAATAAACCTCTTTGCCATAGAAACAAAAAGCTGAGGGCAATGTTCTTGATGTCCACATAGAGTAACTTGATCTTGCCAAAGCATTTGATACTATATCACATTTTAATATAATTAACAAGCTGAGGGACAGACCCACCCATTGAGGGTAGCTGGTGCATTCTCAAAGGACATGAAGGTAACAAGTGGAGTTTCTCGGGGTTCAGTACTAGGACCTTTGCTATTTCTCATATACTTCTTTGATCTCCATATCAATAACAAGGATCTCTGGTCAACCAAGTTTGCACAGATTCTAAATTGGGTGTTATTCTCAGTTCCCCTTCTCACATGTAGAAGCTACAACTTGAATTTACACTTTAAGAGCTGGTGCAGAGAAAATGGGGTAAAACTAAATGTTAAAAAGTGCAATATTCCTACATTTGTCAACAGTTCCTCAACCAAGTTTATTGCATAGAAACACCCCACTCCATTCTAGAATGGAGACTCTGCGAGAGAACTTGAAACATGAGTAGATAATTCACTCTGCTTTAATGGTCATGTTGCAGAAGTGGTTAGGTGATCTTTTTATCTGGCACAGCTGATCATAAAGGGTATCTCATCTATATCCATAGAAGACCTTACTCCTATTGGATTTATCTTACTAGATATATTAGGCAGTTAGACAGACTTCAAAGATTTTTAACAAAAAAGGTCGCAAGCCTAAAGGACCTGAGTAACCAGTGCGTAAGAATAACAAGCAAAATCATTGCTACCTTATTATACTGCCATTAGGATTTACTTTAACAGGCATAAGGGCACTGGTGCATTTGGGGTCAGAAGACATAACGTTTGATACATTTCAGGCACAGAAAGGTTTATGGGAAAAATAGAGAAATGAAAGAGCATATCACCTTGCTGAGAATTTATTTTTCAGAACTTTGGCGTGCAGTTTTAAAGAAATCTATGTAATTCAGCGTTTCGGAAATGGGAAATATATTTATTATTTATTTTATTTGCCATCTGTTAACCGGGTTAGTCCAACTGAGCCATTGGCCCATTTTCAATAGATACCTTAGGAGAAAAGCTCCGGGAATACAAAAAATTTAGAATTTTATCTAAATTTTAGCATAATTTAAAATTAAACCTTTTTCAAAGAGCATGTGATAAAATGCATGACATGAATGTGTGCTAGAAATATATATGCACAATGAAACTTGTATATTTAAAACAATATAATATTGAATGAAAAAAGAAGAACTGCTAGTTATTAGGACCAACTGAAGGCTTACTTTTATTGTGCAGGTAAAAATTGTTTGGTTCAGGAATGCAAAAAAAGAAGATGTACACAATGTGGGATGCAGAGCCATACTTTGTAATAAGTCTGGTCAGATTTTGTAATAATATAACAATAATGTAATAAGTCTAGTCAGATTTAGTTAGAATGTCTGTTGCTGAAAAAAGTTTGGGAACATTGAAAAGAAACTGAGATGGATACAAGGCAATATGTAGATGACATTATTCATGAATAAAGTGAAATTATGTAATTCAGAAATAAAGGGGAAACGATATGACTTAAGATGAAGTAAAAGAGCAGAAAAAAAAGAATAATGGTAGAAATGATTCACATACAAACAGAAAATAGGTGTCATGGGTTGGCAAGTGAAGAAGAGGAAGATGGTGACTCAGACACACAGGAATAACAAGAGCAGAAATAATTTAAATGTATTGAAAGGAGGGTAAGGAGGGAAAAGAAAAAAAAATAAATAGTATTAGAATTCAAGGAAAATTATGCAAAAAAGGGGAAAGGGATGGTTTAGGTATTTTGGGAATAAATGAGACCAGTTTAAGAAATGAAGTGATGGATTTAATAGTTGTTGAGTAGTACAAAAAGAAAACTATGGATGTATTATGTTTAAAGACACAGGTTTTCAGTTTTTTAAAAAAATGAAATTCCATTTTCAGGAGACGAAATTCATGAATTATACCCATGATTTTGTAAAGGTAATTTCCAGTCATTATGGTGATTTCATTAAAACTTTCATCTGTGTCAATATATGTTGAAAAGTAAAGCAGATTTTAGAACATTCAGTAATACAAGCTGGTAATATTATAAATAATAAATATTAGCAGAAATACATGTTGTAGTGAACTGGTCCACTAATCTACATTGCCAAATTCTGTGAAAATGCCATGAACTTTCAATTCTCAGACATTCAGAATCTGGGTCATATTAGTATTTTTTCCTTGAAAAAAAAAAAAAGAAAATCAGTGTTCCTGATTATGTATAAGATGTGTTAAAAGAGAAAAATGAAGCTGTATAGGGAAAAAAGTTATATGGTGAGTAGGATGTGAAACGTATTCTGATTTAGAAGTGTTAATAGAAGATGAAGTAATAGTATTGCTTTTAACAACTGTGATACCAGGAAGGGTAATGTCATGTGACTTGAGAAAAAATTGGAAACTGAATGAGGGTAATAGTAATATACATATATATATATATATATATATATAGAGAGAGAGAGAGAGGGAGGGAGAGAACCAGGTTGGGAAAAAAAGCATTTTTGAAGAATTAAAGTACGTGATAGTATTTATGTTCACTTGTAATGACTGCAAAGTTTAACTGTAAGTTAAAAAAATAAAAAAGATGTAAAGGTGATGAAAGAGGTGATATGATATGGAAACTTGAAAACAGGAAAAAAAGTAGACAGTAGATGCTCAGAATGGGAATCTATAAAATGGACATAAAGTGTGTTATATATTCAAGTGACGTGCAAGTGACGTGTGGGTAGGATGAGTAGATTTTTTTAAATCATAGAGCAGTATAGGTTGTATTAGATAATAATGAGGAAATAAAAGAAGATGGAAAATTAATTAAATGACTTGCATGTGCTTTAAGTAAAAAGAAAGAAATGAAGGAGTGAGGTACTCGACTATGAAAAGAATGTATGGTAATGGAAGTATTGTATGAAAGAACAAACTAGGTAGTATTTAAAAAGAAATATAATCTAAGTTTTTGGAAGAAAAGAGAAGGGTAAAAAAAGAAGTAAAGTGGAATGTGAAAACCTAGTGAAAGAATTTGAGAAAGGAATGGAAGAAAGAAGTAATAGAATAATAAAAATAGAAAAGAAATTGTATGAGAAAAATAAAAAAAACAAATTAAGACAATGTTGTATAGAGAGAAATATTTTAAAGGGAAGAAAGGAAGATGTTTACCCTTTATAGGAAAGGAAATAAAAAGGTAAGATGGATGGAGTGTTAGTAGAGAATCAGGTTGTAAAATGTAAACATGAAAAATTATGCAGATAGTAGAAAATGTGTAGAAACAATGCATAAGAAGGGAAGAGTTGAAAGGGAAATGTAGAAAGTAAAAAGTATTTTGGATAAAACAAAATGTAAATTAGAAGAAAGAATTGAAGTAAAAAAATTGGAAGAGGTATAAAAGGGAGGAGGAATCAGTAATAGGCTTGATGGTTAATTTATAGACATTCTAAGGGGATGAGTACAAAGGAAGAATACGTATTTGTGAAATAATGAATGTTTAGAAGATGGGAATACTTGATGAAATATATAGCAGGGCGATTAAATTTATATGGAAGAAAGATGATAAATATGTTAAGAAATTGAGGTCAATAACACTGGAAAGTAATGATCATAAAGCCTTTATGAAGATAATGTGAAAAAAGGGGATTGTTTTTGAAGAAAAGATATCAGAGGTGTACATAGAATAAATGGGAAGTAAGTAAAGGAATGGTTAGTAAAGTAAGTAATATATACTATTTTAAGGGAAAATAAAGATTTAAGGTTGGTCATGAGGCAATGTAGGATATTTTAGTGGTTTATGAGGTTGAAAAAATGATAAAAATATTAAAGACTGTTATTAGATGTCTTCGGTTAAGGTTATGGTAAATATTTGGTTTGAAAAAATAAAAAGGGTGAAATAGGCATGATCAATTTATGAACATTTGTATGTGCTAGCAATTAGTGTAATACTATAACCATATACTGATGAAATGAGAGATGAGGATGGAGAATGCAAAAAAAGTGTAATAATACTAGTGTGTCTTTTATATGCAGATGATTTAGTTATTGTAACAAAAAATATAGTATGGATGAAGAAAACTGTGAAAAAAAAAGATAAATTGAATATGTTTTACTAGAAATGAGATTAACTTGTTGGGAATCAGGTTTGGTGAAAACTTAAAAATAACAGAACAGTAGAGAGAAATTCTGGATGAAATACAGAAGATGGTGGAAAAATTCTGTTTGTCATTTAGACAATAGATATATATATGTTAAGTACCTATATATTGGGAATGGTTGATAATTGGAGAGTGAACACACACACACACACACACACACACACACACACACACACACACACACACACACACACACACACACACACACACACACACACACACACACACATATGCACAAGACACACACACACACATATATATATATATATATATATATATATATATATATATATATATATATATATGTGTGGTCCCTATTAGATTACTGAAGCTTCAAAACTTGGAACATCATGTGGCCGAGACCATATGATCGAAGTTTTGAAACTTTGAATATTTTGAATGGCGATGAGCGTACAGCATGAAATGGGAAATTTACTGTTTTCCTTAATGTAGTGCGATCTCAGAACTGGTATATTTAATTAGCAAGGGGTGTAGGGAGGGGGTTCAGGGAGCTTACTTTTTTTTTTTAGTTTTGAAGTTTCAAAACTTCGATCATATCATCTTGGCCATGTGATTGAAGTTTTGAAACAGTTATCTGATAGGGACCCATATAGCTACATATATATATATATATATATATATATATATATATATATATATATATATATATATATATATAATGGGAACACTTTATAATCTCGAAATTCTGAAATACCGAATTTCAGAATCTCGAGATCATAAAGCCGAATGTTCTAAATACCAAAATCCCAGAAGCGCAAATTACAAAATCCCAATGTTTGGAGATGTTGAAGTAGCGCTTCGGGTGTTGCAGTGTTTGAATGGAAGTTCAGGTAAGTATGTATGTTTAAGGGTGTTGGTTAGGGGCTTTAGTGTGTGTCAGTGTATGTTGTGACTGTAATGTGTGTGTACAAGGGGAATGTAGGTGTGTGATGGTGTTTTCATGTGTTTGTCTGTGTAGTGCGACCCTGGAGTTAGTATATTTAAGTAGGGGGGTGTGGGGGGTGCAGGGGGGCTTGCCCCCCCTGCTTGTATGTATAGGTTTGTGTGTTTGTGTGTGAAGGGAAGGTATGTGTTTGTGTATTTGTGTGGTGTCTGGTTAGTGTAAGATTCGTGATTTCAAAATTCACGCTTTTGGGATTTCGGTATTTAGAGCTTTCAGCTTTATGGTGTCGAAATTCTGAGATTCGGTATATATATATATATATATATATATATATATATATATATATATATATATATATATAAAATTTGTTTATATGTGTATGTTTCCCCAAAATGAAAAAAAAATACTTGATAGAGATTTTGGGGGGGGGGTGTATTAGGCCTCAGTCCAGTTAGAACTGTAAGTAATAATATAGTAAGAAGGAATGAGGTTTATTTTGTTCTTCAAATCTTGTATATTTGGTGTCTATACACTTCTTTTTTGAGTACTAAAAATATGAATGAAAAATGAAGTAGCTTGATTTGAAAAACACTGTGTGTAAATATTGAGAGATGGAACAAATATAAAGAGAAAGAAAAGAGTGAAAAAGGAGGAGATTGTAGAAAAAGAATATGTTGATAAGATGCAGTTATGGAAATGTAAGATTAATGAAGTTATGGAAATGATATAACTAAAAAATAAACAAAAGATTTAAAGATTTGTATGAAGCTGGAGATTTTTTATTGAGATTATTATGAGATAAGTTGTTTGTAAAAAATTATATGTAATAGCCAGCAATGGAAGACAGAAAATGTAAAGATCGTAAGGAAGAAAAAATGGCAAGGCATTATTTTCTGGATTATAAAAAGAATGGATTTTTTAGATAACAAACAAAAAAAAAACAAGATGAGAATAAGAAAATACGTTGTATAAGTGGGAGGGTTTTTGAAATATAAACTTGGATAAAATATTCTGTGGGAAATATGAAAAAAATATGAATTAAGCTAAGAAGATCTTTAGGAATATTTCCAAGTACAGTAGAGACTTCTTTGGGATATATGCATTTGAAGTAGAATAGGAAGATGAATGATGGTGGTGTGGGTAATTCATGGTCTGTGGGGTATTTCACTTTAACAGTCTATTAAAAAGAATGCCTCAAAGATCAGGCCTTGCCCTACTCCTATTCTCTCTATTTATTAGTAGCTTGCCTTATTCTGTTCCACATACCAAATCATTACTATAATCAGACTATATATTGTCCTAACTTTATCTCATAAACAAATCTCCATACTGGACCAACTCCTCCATGATATGTTTGCAGAGTCATGGATCTAGTTATTTTCAAATGAACTTGAAATAAACACCATTATAACTAAAGTCATGCTTTTTCCTACTTCTAAAATATTGAAAAGAAAAATGTACTCAAAATCATTCTCCATAAAGGATCTGAAGTCTCCACACTGCCTATAGTAAAAAAAAAAATAAGTGAATAAAAGTACCTTGGAATTCTGTGCGATCAATCACTCTCCTTTATCTGCCATGTAAAACTACAATTTAAGACAGTATTAAATAAAGAGCCTTAGCTCTAAATTTCCTTATCCCCAGAATGTAATATGGACTTCATATGTTTTCTCTAAGCTCAACACATAATTCTTCCATACTTAAGAAAACAGAATTTTCCGATTTTGTCATCTTGCTTTTAGGCAGATACATCATTGTACCACCATAGAAAATGCTAAATATCCCCTTGTCATTCTTAAGTCTAACATTATTTAAAACATCTTAATCTATAATAACCTGCAAGCATAATATTGTTCTCCCTGTTGTGTAAACATAAACTCACTATACCATCACTCTTTCAGAAACCGCAAACCCTTACTACTAGTTAGGCCCACTTTAATACTCAAAAAGTAGGTGGAACTTCCTTCTCCATGTCAGCACCCTGTTCATGGATCTTACTACTCAAAGACATGTAAGCAACTTGCTGATCTGATCTTATTCTGTCATCAACTTAAAAAAAAAGTCTCTCAAAAGAATCCGAATGTATGTGTTTTACTGACAATGTTTCAGTGGGTGACCTTATGGCTGATATTATTTTTACACTTGTTATTTTTTTGTAGTTCCCGCCAGTTAACACCCCACACTAAAATAGTTTTGTATAGTAATAATACTGTTAAACACATTCATTTTTGTCTGTTGTTTTGTTTACTTGTAAATGGTTTTGTGTTTTGTTTAGTTTGGTTTAGTTTAGTCAGGAACCATGGTATAAGCATCATTATGCATCATGTTTGCTAATGCTCTTGCAGTCACTGATGACTGCTTGTGTTATATGTCATTGTTGTACTCACTAATAACTGGTTGTGTTATATGTTACTGTTTTACTCACTGATGACTGCCTGTGTCATATGTCAGCGGTGTACTCACTGATGACTGCTTGTGTTATATGTCATTGTTGTACTCACTAATAACTGGTTGTGTTATATGTTACTGTTTTACTCACTGATGACTGCCTGTGTCATATGTCAGCGGTGTACTCACTGATGACTGCTTGTGTTTATGTTACTGTTGTACTCACTGATGACTGTGTGTTTTATGTCAGTAATGTACACACTGATGAATGCTTGCAATATATGTTATAGTTATACTTGCTATGACTGGCAGTGTTATATGTTACTGCTGTACTCAATGGTGACTTCTTGTGTTTGTTATATGTCAGTGGTGTGGTCACTGATGACTGCTTGTGTTACATATTATTGTTGTACTGACTGCTAACTGCCTGTGTTATATGTCAGCAGTGTACTCACTGATGACTGCTTGTGTTACATGTTATTGTTGTACTGACTGCTAACTGCCTGTGTTATATGTCAGCAGTGTACTCACTGATGACTGCTTGTGTTACATGTTATTGTTGTACTGACTGCTAGCTGCCTGTGTTATATGTCAGCAGTGTACTCACTGTTGACTGCTTGTGTTTTATGTTACTGTTGTATTCAGAGATGACTGCTTGTGTCTTATGTTACTGTTGTACTCACTGATGACTGTGTGTGTTATGTCAGTGGATGCACACACTGATGACTGCTTGCAATATATGTTATAGTTATACTCACTGTGGCTAGCAGTGTTATATGTCACTATTGTACTCACTGATGACTGATTGTATTTGTTATAGGTCAGTGGTGTACTCACTGATGACTGTTTGTGTTATATGCTGCTGTTGTACTGACTAATGACTAGTTGTGTTTTTTGTTACTGTTGTACTCACTGATGACTACTTGCAATATATGTTACAGTTGTCCTCAATGTGACTTGTAGTGTTATATGTCATTGATGTATTCACTAATGACTGCTTATGCTATGTGTGCTGGTAATGATTGACAAATGGCTTTCTGTAAGTCCTACAGCTAAAACTCCTAACAGTCATATGACAAGTCAAGGTAATGTCTAAAAATGTTATAATGGGCATACTACTGCTTTATCACTTGCAAATTTAATTCTAAGATAGTGAGACAGGCAAATCTTGGAAAGTATTGAATTACTTGGGTAAATACCCTTTCATAAAAGGTTCACAAATTGTCTGTTTTCATCTGGAATACTTCCATCAAAGTTTGTCTAAAATTTATTGACTGAGTACTTTCTCTGATTTTTTAAAGTTTACTTTAGGCTGTCGTGGTATTGTTATGCATTTTATAGACATTGCCTAGACTTGTCAAATTACTAGTAGAAATTTTAGCAGTAGCATTTACAGAAAGTCTACACTTGTCAGTAGCTACTTTCATTTCAGGAGAAATCACCCATTATTACATGGTAAACATATCCTTAGTTTTGTTCTTGACTTAGACTTTCAGACAAAAGGCAAACAAACTACAGACGGATAAGTAATGCTTTTATAGAATGTAGATATAAACTGAGGCATTTTGTTAAATCAAAACTGAAATCCATAAATCAGTAAGTATTCACCATCAGGAATGCTTTGACTGCTTAGCTGAGAACACAGTTTGGAAGGATTCCACTCAGGATGGTAACAAAGTACAGGGTTTAATCTATAAAATCATTGGTATTTGCTCTGTTGTCCACTGCATTGGTAGATGCTTATTCTTATTGCTTATATTTTCATAGTATTTATTACAGTGGGACAGAGAAACATGAAAAATGCAAGGACTTCCTAAACATAAAGTTGTCTGCTGCACAGAGAAGCACAACTTTAAGAATGAGGGCAATTCCAGTGAGATCAGTGTTGTCAGCCATGCAGAAAAAATAGCTCAGCAATTAAGAGACTTAAATTCATGATCATTTGCAAATAATGGCTGAGACCAAAACTTCTGCCTATTCTTTTCTTTGGTAAAGAGACAGTCTCGGCAGATAATCAGTAACATTCAACGGTGCCTTCAGACCAGCCTCGAATATATTAGCAAAGGTGGAATTGTGCCAGTGATGACAAAATCACATTATTTACTGTTTGCTGGCCGTCCATTTAAAAGATACTTTAAAGTTGCACTTTCCAAATGTTGTTCTTTTTTTCCGTGGTAATTTTCATCTGAACCCATTTTTTTCAAAAAATCTTGTTTTGTGTATATAGGAAATAGAAAGGTATTAATAGCTTTCTTTCAGTTGTAGTAGGGCAAACACCATTATCAAGATTTTTCAAATTCTTCAATAGATACAGGCTTTGTACTCTCGCAAAACATTTTTTTTTATTATGTCACTTTAGTGAGTGATTGCTTCACTTTCTTTAAGCAGACTACAGACCATTGTTTTCAAAACATAGAAGGTACAAAAAAAGAAGAGTTATAAAAGTTTGAATCAACTATTAAAACATAGAATTTCGGGAAAGTACATTTCTGTACATTGAGTAGAAATTTTTGAACGGCTGCAATCATTTGCTCTGTGCCTAGCATTATTTATCCGGACTGCAGGTACCACACAGAGGCAGGGATATGAAAAACTGTATTCAGAGAGAAAAATACATATTTACTGCCTCCCTTAAACCTTGTCTTATTCATCACTAAATATAATGAAGGCTTATGGCCTAAATTCTTGTCATTCTGTGTCACCACTCTGAATCTATATTGATGCTTTTCTCTGTTTTCTCCTGTCTTGTGTCTACTCATCCCAGTCTCCCTTACATTGAAATATAGATTTTTGTGTCAAATATTAAATCAGTTGGCCCACTTAAAACAAAACAAAAAAAAGATGGCTTTCTGTGGCCACATGACCACATAGTATGTCTTTTTTTTCAACAGAGAAACTCTAGGCTCCATTTTTCTAACAGCTTATCTTATAAAACCTATCAACACTTCCACAGTGTTCATAATGGTGGCTTTTTGTCTATTCCATTATTCTTATAGCATTGCTGTTTCAGACCTAATGCTTGTTTTGGAACACAATCCCACTTTTTAACACTGCTTCTTTGAAATTATTCTTTCGTAATTTCCCCTTGAAGAAGCTACCTTATATATTAAATTTCTGCCCTCTATTTTTATTCAACACCCCCCCCCCCCCAATGTCTGGTAATTTGATGTCTTGAGTACCCTGAGCCCGTCTAGGCCTTTACCTGGTTCTTGATTTGCCGGCTGTATTTATTTTTATTTTTAAAGGTAGGTATTGTACGACAGCTTGAGATACTGAGCAACAGCCACGTCTACATGCATAAGGTACACCATAGCTGAATGCCATCTCCCGTAACCTAAGATTTGTGAGCGGGAGTGTATATCATGCAACAACTAGAACATCTGGGCTTATACTTCAAACAATAGCATAGATAACCGATGCTAAACTGACTGCAGTATTAATCATAAAGGTCTGTGGGCAAAAGCAAACAGCATACATGAAAATTTGGATCCACATACTGCTTAAATAGGCTTCATAAGGCAGTTCAGTCATTGAAGCTGGAAAACGTTTTCCCTCTTATCTACCTATCTTGCTGTCAACTGCTGCTTGACTGTTATGAATAAATTGTAGGAGGGTTTTTATGATGCTTCCTTTCAATAGTATTTTTGGTAAGCATTACAATTTATTCCAGGTTTTCTTCGTATTTAGAGATAAGGTATCTGTTGAGTTTGTTTTGCATTCTAAGTTGCTGTTTAAATCTACACTGTGACTGTATATTGCACAAGAATATCATGTCCTCATGAAGTTCACAGTCCAAGCAGTACATTTTTAGAGCTCCTTCTTTGAAGCCTCCAAGAGCATAGCAAGGAAATGAAAATCCCTAACACTCACCCTGATTTAGAGTCCCTGCTGTCTGTTTAATACAGTTAGACAGCTTATAAGCTGTCAGTTATGCAGTCACATTTGCAATTGTTTATAGATGGCTTGCAAGCAGTCTTCATTTTTAAGTAGCTTAAATACCTTAAAAAGAGTTTATTTGACAGCTTGAAGTTATCAAAAACTTTTACTTTTATTTTTTAATGGTCATTTCTCCCTATAAGTTGACAGACAGGCCCATGTTTGCTCCAACCTTGCTACAGGACTGCAGAGCCTATTCTCGATGTCATGAAGTACAGGTTTAGTCTGTCACCTGGAACAATCCTTTTTCCTGTAGAAATTTCTTGGATTTAGATACAATATGGATGAAGCCACTGCTGTGTCCCCAATGTGTAGTAACTTGTAACTATTCTGAAGCTTTGTCATTAGCTCTATGGCAGAAGTCACACAACAGATGAAGGTAGAGTCACCCACATAATGCAATATGGTACCTATTATCATGAACATTAAAGAGGACAGTGTGTTGTTTCAGAGAGTCTTGAATGCCAGTGGACACACTGGAAATGAAGCACTGGATTACATATATCTTTTTTGTCTGGCTTTTCTATAATGAAGCAAAATAGTAATGTTTTCTTTTAGTCCTTCTAAGCACGGTATCAGGAAAGGAAATGAAAGGAAAGAAATGCTAATTAAATGCCGTAATTATCAGTTAGCACATCTGATTCAGAAGGCATGGAAGATGGCCCTTAACTCTGTTGTACATATGTTTACAAGACTATTTGACAAAGCAAGTACCAGAAAATTAGCAAGTCTAAAATAACAATTCATATCTAAATTCCAGTCTGGGACCCATGGTCTTCAGCCTTCTATAACCCATTTTTATTTTTTTTTCTCAACTTTATCTGCCATCTTAAATGAAATCATGTCTCTCAATCCTTGTTGTGTTTTTTTTTTTTTTTTTTTTTTTTTATCGCCAGGCTAAATGTGTATAGTTTTCTGAAGTATTCCTCAAAGCCCTCCTATACTGTCTTAGTTAAGTCTTGGTCTAATTCCTCTTGATTCCTGCAGGTACTTTTGGTGAATGTAAACAAATAAAAACTGTTCTCTGAAACTAACCTTGATGAGTATTACAATATTGTTTTTGTTTTGGCAAGGCTGGACTCCTTCCAAACATCCTTAAACATACATACCAACTCCAGAATCACACAGAAGTGGAGAAAAAGGCAAATTCCACTGTCTACAAAAGTAGTTTCAGTGAACAGTATTTGTTCATTTTGCATTCATTAAAACTACTTTTGTACACCTGATATACTCTACCTCTTATTTAACCCTGTGTGCAGATGCTGCAGGGGTCTTGTCCCTCTCTTTTTTTTTTTTCTGGAATGGATATAATACTTCATTGAGGCTGTCGCTAGATTGCAGTCTATAATAAGTTAAATTCTGTCCTTTGTGATTTATTTCCTGTGCGTGGCTTCTTGCAGACAAATTATGTTGACAAGGGTACACCAGAAGTGCTCATACATCTCTTGCTGATTGGTAGAATAAATGAAAAAAGACTCACAATTCCTTAACCAAAATATGGATTTTGTGGTGCATACAGGCAGCAAAAATGGACTGCAAAATAGCAATACACAATTTACAATCCTCCTCTTACAGTGGGAAGGTATGCAGCAGTGCAGTCGTCCATGCCCACAGAATTCATAATGATACCAACTGTGTATTCATATAGATATGTCCAAACTCTATGCTTATTGGTATCTGTTAATCAGCAGAAACAACCCTCTTCTGATGGCAGTGTTCAGGTGATAAGTGAAGTAAAAACAGTATGTATTTGTATTGCACATGTACACACATTATTTCTGTAAGCAGCTTGCTACAGAGATGAATGAATGATAGTAGGTAAGAGACAGTACCTTAATTTTGGCTAGAAGCCAACCGCTGTAGAGGAGAAGGTTTTACACAGTCACCAAACTCCCTCTGACTTGTCATCATGGTAGAAATAGATGCCTTTGAACAACTGCATACCAATAAACCCTAACACCCTTCAAAGTATTCTGAAAAAGAGTCTGAGTCACATAAACTGCATTTTCAATTTGGTTACATACTTTAATCAATATTCACCAGACTAGTATTCAGCTCTATGATTCTAGGATTTTCATCCTGGAGTCTTTGTAATATTGCCATCTGAGTCAGTTTTGCATATCAGACTTTGAAATGGATTTGCATATGCTTTTGAAAAGTAAAAGATTTTATTACACAAGGAAACCATTTCAAGGTAATTCTACTCCTTTACGATTTCCAGTTGTTCATATGTACTCTATATATCTGCCATGGATTCTTCATGGTAAGGTGAATCACCCTGATGTTCTTCGTGTTTCACTGTTGCAATCATCACCTGTGGATTATCCCTGCTGTGGTAGCCCTCGACCGGCCCAAATACCAGAGTCAGTGTTTTTGTGTGCCGGCTGCTGTCACCTATAGTCTGACGTCACGACATCAATAGTATAAAGCAAGGCAGCCGACATAATTACATCGGTCTTTCTTGCCATGGAGCCCGTAGCAGAAGCAGTTTGCACGAGTGCCGGTCGATAGCTACCGGAAGTCGAATTTCAGCAGAAAAAGTCTAAAGCTAAGTACCCCATTGGGGACTCTTTTTTCTTGCTCTAACCGATGTCCGAAAAAGTTAACAATTGTCTTGCCTGTGGAAAGCAGATCCCACACTGAGGCTTCCATTCTTACTGCATCACTTGTTTAGGCCCAGACCATGACATCCCTCGTTGCCGGTTCTGTGCCCTCTTTAATGCGAGAACCATACAATTATTTTCGTATTCTGTCTTTGAATTCTGATATGGCATCCATCAGCCAACAATTCGCCGACATTCCAAAAAAATGTAAACATAGAGACAGTCCACACAAGCCTAAGCCTTCCGGCGATGCTACCACTAAGCAAGTCATCAATTTTCCAGAATTCAGTGAGGTGCTTTTGCAGCCCCTGATGCCAGACTCACTTTCTACGCAGGCCTCTGTTGAGACCCTTTCGGAGTCTGGTATGCAGCAGAAATCCACTTCGTTTCCCGTGCCTTTGGCTGTCTCTGACTTGGCTGGGTCTGGAGCCGCGACTCAGGCACCGGCGTCCGAGGAAGCCGTTCGCACTACCGATTCTAAACAAAAAACGTCTTTTCTTCTGACTACCATTGCTCAGAGACCGATGGATTCTCTCAGGCAATTCCTAGGAAATTTGCTTCTAGCCACAATCTTGCTACTGCTCCCCCACCCCAAGCTCAAATGCTTAAAATGGCAGAGGATCTCATCTCCCTTATCCAAGGTACTCAAGCCCCCACTCCAGAAAGGAAAATGCTTCCTTGTACATTAATTATGATAGACCAAGATTCTGAGGAATCTAATTATTCTGCCTTTGAAGAGGAACAATAGCCCTTAACTGTTTATGAGGACTCAGATGTAGAGGACTCTATCCATCTCCTTCTCATTCAGAGAAACCCACAGTCAAAGAAATGCCTTAGACAGTTTCTGGACTTGCCCCAGCACAGATCCTTAGCCATCCCACCTATTCTAGAAGTGATGGATGATGTTTTTCTTGAATTCAGTGTAGCCCCTGATGCCCTGCCTCCTGCTCCAGCTAAACCTGACAGGTACTACAGAGTACCAGATTCTCACAAATACCTGTACAGGAAACCTGCTGCAGACCCTGAGGTCATTACACAGGGACCCAAAGGAGCTAAGACTAATTCTGCCAAGAATCCTCTTCCTTCTGACAAAAACTTCAGTGCTCTGGACAGATGGGGTAAGAAAGTATAAACCTCTGTAACCTTAGCTATCAGAGCACTCAATTGTCAGTTCCGTATGTTAAAATGTCAACAACACATTTTGGAACAATTAAAACAGAAGATTGCTACCTCTCCTGATGGTGATGACATCTCAAAAGAGCTGGCAGAATTACTGCACTCTGCTTGTCAAGTGGCCAAGCACTCATTACAATGTGGATATGACACCCTAGAAGCCTCTAGCAGGGCAGCAGTGACAGGATCTGTTATTAGAAGACATGCATGGCTGAAGGAACAACCTCTCCCTGATCATGTCAAGTCTACACTTATTGATGCATCCCTAGATAAGGAATGCCTGTTTGGGGAAAAAGCAGAAGAGGTGCTTAAAAAAATGGAAGACAAAGGAAAATCTATGCAAACAGTAAAAGATTTCTTTCAAGTTCAACTGCCCAGATTCAGCAGGAACTGCCCCTCTAAGCACTGGGTCTTCCGTACACCCAGCAGACAGGGCCAAAGTAAGCCCTGCAGGGACAGGACATCCAGGACCCTATCCCAGGGCCAGCAAAGAAGCAAACAATGGACCACTTCCACCTCTAAGGCAGGGAGTTCTAAGCCAGGCTTCTATGGTAAGCACTCACAATGACTCTCCCTCCCCCCTCTGCCCTCCTTTCACTCATCTAAATCTAGGAGGAAGGCTCACTCTCTTCAAGGATAATTGGGTCTCTATACCCAAGGACCAATGGGTATTAAAAATAATTTCTCAGGGATACAGATTCTCCTTCAGCGAACTCCCAATTCCAAGAGGGTACATAGACCTCCCCCCAAACCAGTGGGCAGAGGCATTAAAACAGGTAAAAACACTAATATTCCAGTGGGCAGTAGAACCTGTCCCTCTGGATCAAACAGGAAAAGGTTTCTACTCCAGACTATTCCTTGTTCCCATCAAAGAGGGCACTTGGTACCCCATCCTGGATCTATCCAAACTGAACACCTCCTTGGTGGTCCCCAGATTCAGAATGCTAACCATGCAGCAGCTCCTGCCTATGCTCACACAAAATGCCTGGCTGTTGACACTATACCTAAAAGATGCCTACCTCCACATCCCCATCAGGGAATTGTGCAGAAAATTCCTATGCTTCAGAGCAGGCAATTAGCACTTTCAGTTCTCTGCACTGCCCTTTGGCTTATTTACTGCTCCCAGAGTATTCACCAAATGCTTGGCCCTGGCTATAGTATTCTGCAGACAGAGAAATATACAGCTTTACCCTTACTCGGACGACTGCCTCATTCAGGCGAACAGCAAAGAAAAGTTGATCCAGGATCTTCTCTTGATCAACAAACTCGTAACTTCCCTAGGGTTCACCATCAACAAGGAAAAAATCAAAGCAAAACCCCACCACGAAAATTGTTTTCCTGGAAGCTGTGCTAGACACAGCAACCCTAATGGCCTTCCTATCCCCAGAAAAGCAGAGCTTCCTGCCTCTCTACTTCCCCCAGTTGGCTTCCAGACATCACCTCACTGCGAGGAAGTTCCTGAAAGCCTTGAGATACATGACATCTTGTATTCTTCTCATCCCTCTTGCCAGGCCTCACATGAGAAAACTTCAGTGGTACTTAAAGAACCTTTGGTGTCAGCACTCTTAGTCCCTAGAGACCACTCTCCCACTGATCCCTTGCATAAGGGACAAATTTCTCTGGTGGGCAGAGGCCTGTGCTATGAACAAAGGTCTTCCCTTCATCCTCCACCCTTCTAGCCAGACAATCACCATCGACGCCTTAGACATAGCTTGGGACACTCACCTAGCAGACAGGTGTACCCAAGGCCTCTGGAATGCCGAGCAACTTCACTTGCACATCAACCAGAAATAAATGATGGCAGTGTAAAAATGCTCTGACTTCCTTCCAACCCCATCTCAGGCCAGGGGTCCACCTTATAAAAACAGACACCACAGTAATGTGGTACATCAACAAGCAGAGGGACACCAATCTTACCCCCTGTGCAGGTTAGCCATGAGTCTGTGGCCTACAGCCACCTCCATGGGGCTACACCTAATTGCCCAATACTTATCAGGGATCAACAACACACAGGCAGACCACCTAAACAGAAACTTACTGGACCACCACAAATGGCAGCTTCACAGAGAAATTTTTCTGCAGATCACCCAGGAGTGGGGAACCCCAGAGGTGGACCTCTTTGCCTTGCATCTCAACCACCAGCTGCACAAGTTTTGTACCAGGAAGAATCACCTCCTAGCATGGAAGGTGGATGCCTTGACCTTCCCCTGGAGCTCCCTCTTTGTGTATGCAAACGCTTCTCTGCACCTTATTCCCAAGGTTCTGATCAAAAGAAGAGAAGAGAGACCAAAGGCCATCCTCATTGCTCCAGATTTGGCCCTAGCAGCATTGGTACCCCTTACTACGCAGTCTGACCTCACAGCCCCGAAGCTGCTTCCCCTAATGTCAGGCCTCTTGACCCAGGAGAAGGGGAAGGTACTGCACCCAGACCTACAGACTCTCAAACATTCAGCATGGCTCATACACTAAAAACTGACAAGAAGTCACCGTTAAGCAAACAGGTCCTGGACATCATCACAGAGGCCAGAAGGCCCAGCACAAGAAAATCTTATGCAGGAAAATGGAAAAGATTATGCTCCTGGAAACAATCAGAAGGGGGCAGTACCTCCCAACCTTCCATCCCTCTCATCCTGGATTACTTAGCAGAGTTGGCCAATTGTGGCCTCTCCTTATCCTCTGTTAAAAGCCATGCCTCGGCCATCTCTGCCCATTATGATTCAGACCCACCCCTCTTCTCTCATCCTTTGATTAAGCAATTCCTCAGAGGGTCTTCTAATATCAGGCCTCCCAGAAGACCTCCTACTCCACCCTGTGACCTGAATTATGTGTTACAGAAACTAACCTTACCTCCTTTTGAACCTGCTGCTTTAACAGAATTGAAATACCTCTCCTAGAAGACTGCCTTCCTACTAGCTATCACCTCAGCCAGAAGGGTCTCAGAACTTCAAGCTCTCATGGCTGTCGAGTCCTTCATAATTTTCCATGCAGACAGAGTCTCCCTGAGGAATAATCCCTCCTTTATGCCCAAGGTGGTATATGATGTGACCCTTAACCAGGCCATACACCTTCCCACCTTCTTTCCCAACCCTCAAAACAAGGAGGAAAGAATTCTACACTCACTAGATGTGCACAGACAACTCAGATACTATCTGGACAGCACTAAGCCATTCAGAAAAAACTGAACAGCTTCTTGTAAGCTTTGCCCCACGGGCAGAGGGGAAGCCCGTCTCCAAACAAACCATTTCCAAATGGTTTTCACACTGTATCCATTTTTGCTACAGACTACATAGGAAGCCCATCCCTACGTCAATCTGCACCCACTACACTAGGGCAACCTCCACTTCCACTGCCTTCCTCAGAGGAGTACCTACCAGGGACATATTGGAAGTGGCCACCTGGCGCACTGTCCATACCTTTACAAAGCATTACCACCTACCTCTCTTTTCTAAGTCTAGGGTAGGGTTTGCATCTGAAATTCTGCAGGGCCTCCTGACCAATACCTAGGATTCTACGTATCCTTCCACCCTTTACCTCAGCTTTGGAAATCCTCCTACAGGTGATGACTGCAACAGTGAAACACGAAGAACATAGTACAGTTATGTACACTTACCATAAATGTAGATGTTCGAGTGTATTCACTGTTGCAGTCTTGGTTTCCCTCCCTCCATCCCCCATTTCACATCTTCCCCTAGGGGGACACATGCGTCCCAAGGTGGCTCTTAGCTGCCAGGACCACTTCTCTCTTTTCCCATGTGTTTCTGATGCGTTAGGACAAGAAAAACTGATGTAATGAGGTCAGCTGCCTTGCTTTATAGTACTGACGTCCTGACGTCAGACTACAGGTGACAGTAGCCGGCGCTCAAAAACATTGACTCTTGTATTTGGGCCGTCCGAGGGCTACCACAGAAGGGATAACCCACAGGTGATGACTGCAGCAGTGAAGACACTCGAACATCTACATTTGTGGTAAGTGTACACAACTGTACTTTCTTACAGACTTTTCATTTCAACTTCTTATTCTCTGACCAGTCCTTCATTACATCAAAATCCTTCTGTAGCCTTTTACCTTAGTCTCTTACTCTTGCTGCTGCTCACATGTTAATACATGTGACACAGAAGACTTACCCTTTTCCAGTCCAAGGAACTCTGACCGATATAATTACTGATAAGGACTGTCCACTGGCTTGTTAAAGGTGAAACAGAGAGCTAGGGCAAGTGTCCATTGCTGCACTCTAAACCTTGGTATCCTTGTTCCCTAACCCCTTGGACAACTCCTGATATAAATACCCCCCCCCCCCCAGATCTTATTATTTCATTACTAAAGGTTTCCTTCTTTTGGTCACTTATCATCCAATCAAACATCTTGTTCATTGTTTAAGACAGGCTCTTTTTCACTCAGCATTTGAAGTGATTTCTCACACAGTGGAAAAAACAGGAGAGCTCCACATGACTATTAAAGTGCATCTCATACCCTAATTCTTCCAGAGCATCTTTCTATTGTTACGGAAATGTTTTGCTTAAATATATGGCAGTACAATCACAGGTACCTTAGATTTTGCATTCAACGATATCCTCTGTCTGTCTTAAAATGTTTGATTTTTTTTTTTTTTTAGAATACAACAATCTGGTTTGTTGTTAGACTATCATGGCAAACATTAAAGTGATAAGCCTGCAATTCTTAAGAAAATGCATGTTAATTTAAGTCACCTCATTATATCAACTTTGTTAGTGAAGAGGTACCAATAATAAAATATGTATTTGATTTGATACTTAAGGGCCCTGGAAAAAGTTGGTTCCACCAGAGTAGCAAAATGCAAAGAATGTATTAAGTATATAACAAAACTGTTGTGCTTGTGCTTTTCACTTAACACAAAATTCATTGCAGTGTAGAAGGCTGGGATGTTCTGCACCATACACACACATAGCCGGCCTTAGGCATAGACCAACTAGGTAGCCGCCTAGGGCGCCGGTCTACCAGGGGCACTTTTCCAGTATTTATTTGGTGTAGGTAGACCAGGATGGTTGTTAAAGGATAATGAGGGAAACATACTCACAAGCGAGGAGAGTGTGTTGAGCAGATAGAAAGAGTACTTTGAGGGGTTGATGAATGAAGAGAATGAGAGGGAGAGAAGGATGGATGATGTGCGGATAGTGAATCATGAAGTGCAGTGGATTAGCAAGGAGAAAGTAAGGATAACTATGAAGAGGATGAAGAATGGAAAGGCTGTTGGACCAGATGACAGTCCTGTGGAAGCATGGAGGTGTTTAGGTGAAATGGCAGTGGTGTTTTTAACTAGATTGTTTAATGAAATCTTGGAAAGCGAGAGGATGCCTGAGGAATGGAGAAAAAGTGTTTTGGTACCGATTTTTAAGAATAAGGGTGATGTGCAGAGCTGTAGTAACTACAGAGGGATTAAACTGATCAGTCACAGCATGAAGTTATGGGAAAGAGTAGTGGAAGCTAGGTTAAGAAGGGAGGTGATGATTAGTGATCAGCAGTATGGTTTCATGCCAGGAAAGAGCACTACAGATGCGATGTTTGCTCTGAGAGTGTTGATGGAGAAGTACAGAGAAGGTCAGAAGGAGTTGCATTGTGTCTTTGTGGTTTAGAGAAAGCATATGACAGGGTGCCTAGAGAGGAGTTGTGGTATTGTATGAGGAAGTCGGGAGTGTCAGAGAAGTATGTAAGAGTGGTACAGGATATGTACGAGGGTAGTGTGACAGCAATGAGAGTGACGGATGTGTTTAAGGTCGAGGTGGGATTACATCAAGGATCAGCTCTGAGCCCTTTCTTATTTGCAATGGTGATGGACAGGTTGACAGACAAGATCAGACAGGAGTCCCCGTGGACTATGATGTTTGCAGATGACATTGTGATCTCTAGTGAGAGTAGGGAACAGGTGGAAGAGACCCTGGAGAGGTGGAGATATGGTCTAGAGAGAAGAGGAATGAAGGTTAGCAGGACTAAGACAGAATATATGTGTGTGAATGAGAGGGAGGATAGAAGAATGGTGAGGATGCAGGGAGTAGAGGTGGCGAAGGTGGATGAGTTTACGTACTTGGGATCAACAGTTCAGAGTAATGGTGAGTGTGAAAGAGAGGTGAAGAAGAGAGTACAGGCAGGATGGAGTGGGTGGAGAAGAGTGTTAGGAGTGATTTGTGACAGACGAGTACCAGTAAGAGTGAAAGGGAAGGTCTACAAGAGGGTACTGAGACCAGCTATGTTATATGGGTGGGAGACAGTGGCATTGACAAAAAGGCAGGAGTCTGAGCTTGACGTGGCAGAGTTGAAGATGTTAAGATTTGCACTAGGTGTGACGAGGATGGACAGGATTAGGAATAAATATATTAGAGGGTCAGCTGAGGTTAGAAGGTTTGGAGACAAAGCAAGAGAGGCAATATTACATTGGTTTGGACATGTGCTGAGGAGGGATGCAGAGTATATTGGGAAAAAGATGCTAAGGATGAAGCTGCCAGATAACAGGAAAAGATGGAGGCCTAAGATAAGGTTTATGGATGAGGTGAGAGAGAACATGCAGGTGGTTGGTGTGACAGAGCAAGATGCAGAGGACAGGAAGAAATGGAAACTGCTGATCTGCTGTGACGACCCCTAACGGGAGCAGCCGAAAAAAGAAGAAGAGGTAGACCAGGATGGGGGCACCGGGTAGTGTGGAGGGGGGTGCCCGGGAGCCCTTTTGCCTAGAGTGCCAGTTGACCTAAGGCCGCTCCTGTACACACACACACACACACACACACACACACACACACACACACACACACACACACACACACACACACACACGATCACATCACCTAGCGGCCTTTTTCCTTAACTCTACTTTCCATGACTTTCCCTGCCCTGATTCTCATTCTTCACAGTATTTCCACCATGATGAGAACAAGAAGTATATTCATGTAAATGTCCACTGCTCTTGTATTTGTTGCTACATCCATTAATTACTGCTGTACAGTTATTTAATAATACTTTCTTTACTATTTTGATATTTTCATTTTTTTCTATTTTTTATGAATTATTTCATCCTAGTAGTACCTGCAAATGGTCAGTTGTGATCAATGTACTACTCTGGTAAACAATTGTAAAATAAAATAGAACAAAATCTGTAGTGCAATTTGAAGAACTACCCCTTAGCTCTCCCTCAGATTCTGACAAATATGGATGGACACTTTCCTACAGTTTTTCCTCCCAGCCTGGTTGATATGGGCATCCTGAGACCGTGTAGCAACTGCCTCATGTACACGGACAACCATCTACTACTACCAGTGCCACCTAGGAACATAATCTGTGAGAGATGCAGTTACATAAAGAAGCTACAGTCTTTGCTCTCTCCCTCACAAGCCAGTATATCTGGCACTGAGAAGGTTGTCAACACAATCACTGCACCTCAAACACCACCCACAGCTACACAACACACACCCACATATGCGGAGGTTCTCAACAAAAACAAACCCAAAGGAGACCTTAGAGACAAAAACACATGAGAATGCCACAACCCTCCACACCACATACCATTCATAGTCCACACACCAGACTCTTGCAGCCACTAAGGCCTAACCATAAACCCAACATATTAGTCATAGGAGACTCTATTGTGAGACACACAGATGTGCCTCTCGCCAGGCTGGATAAGGAGAAAGTCATGGTTAGTTGTTTGTCAGGTGCCAGAATCCGCCATATCACACACACACTCAAGTCTCTCAACAACAGGTACTGTTATAGCTCTGTCATAGTCCATGTTGGTGTGAACGACTTGAGACGTACCTCCCTTGACTATATGAAGAGAGACATGATTGAGCTCACTGAATATGTGCCCCAGGCAGGTGTGTCCCTAGCCATAAGCAGCATTCTACTGCCATCTAGAATGATGCCTCAAAACAAACAGAAAATGATTGACTTTAACAATTGGCTTAGTTTCTCATGTCATTCCAGGGGGATCCAGTGCCTGACAGCCTGGGAAGATATGATCGAAAGACCATGATACTTTGCTAGAGATAGCCTGCATCTGTCTCATTTGGGCTTCAGGATTCTGGCAAGGGCCCTTGCCACCCCCATAGTGCCTTTTTTAGGAAAAGTCATGAGGTCGATACTACCAACACAAAAATCTCAACAAAATGTAAATTAAAGGTCATGCTGATAAATGCCAGGAGTCTAAACATGAAACTCTTGTTATAGATAGTACCTCAAAAAGGAGAACCCCATTTCTCGGACACCCACATCCCACGGAATCTCTTTTTAAAGTTTTTTTGTCTATTCCTTCTAGCATGTCGAGGGATCAGTTGCTAGTATCCTCTCCTGCTCAGCTGGTGAACCTGGGAATATTGAGGCAATGTTACAATTGCCTCATGTACACAGACAACCCTCTCCTCCTCCCACAAAACACAAATACATGCGAGAGATGCAACTATACGGCCAAACTGGAGGCTGAGCTCTCTCAACTTAGGACTGGCAAGACCAGACAGGAGGAGAAGGTTACCACACACACTATAGACCCAGTCTCACAGAGTACCATCACAACCTCAAATCATACACATAAACACACAAAGACATACTCGGAGGCTCTGATCAGAAATCTACCAAAACAGCAGAGGCCACCAAAGCAGACACCCAAACAACCACCACCTCAGAACACAACACCTGCAACACATAGACCTCACAGTCAGGGTGTCAAACAGTCACAGCCCTTAAGGCCAAACACAATGCCAGACACACTAGTCATTGGTGACTCCATAGTCAGACACACTGACGTCCCGCTCACCAGACTGAGTAAGGAGAGAGTTACAGTAAGCTGCCTGTCGGGCGCTAGAATCTGCCACATAACGCAAGCACTCAGGTCTCTCAACAGCAGGTACAAATATGACTCAGTCATTGTCCACGCTGGTGTAAACGACCTGAGATGTACCTCCTTGGACTACATGAAAAGAGACATTGAGGAGCTCTCTGATTATGTAGCCCAGGCAGGTATGACCCTGACCTTGAGCAGTATCCTACCTTCACCAAGAATGATGCCACAATACAGAGATAAGATGATCAGCTTTAACAATTGGCTTAAACTCTGGTGTCATTCAAAGGGGATCCAATGTCTGTCTGCCTGGGATGACATGCTGGACAAGCCACGCTGCTTTCCAAGGGACGGCTTGCACCTGTCACCCCTGGGATTCCGGATATTGGCAAAGGCTCTTGCCACCCCCATAGTGCCTTTTTTAGGCAAGGCTCAAATTCTAAACCTACCACCCTAGAACACAAAAAGGAAAAACTAAGGGTAATGCTGCTCAATGCCAGAAGTCTAAATCTCAAAATGCACGCACTCGAGGCCCTTCTCAGTATGGAGAACATCGATGTCTGTGCTGTGACAGAAACCTGGTTCAAGGCTCCTGAGAGCACCCCAGCACTAACAGGTTTTACCTCATACCATGCGTTCCGGCCCCAAAATCCGGACAATACCAAGAAAGGAGGGGGGGTATCCATATTCATCAAGGACACCCACACCTCAAGACTTGGTGGCAACGCACCATGCATCGGAGACCATCCAGGTGCAATTAACCATAGGCAAGACTGCTCTGCAAATTGTAGCATGTTACAGGCCACCCTCACAAACTCAGGAACCTCACATGGCTTTCCTGAAAACACTGGAGGGGATAAATGTATCTCCAAACACCATCATACTAGGTGACTTCAATTACCCTAATATAGACTGGGAACACTACTCAAGCCCAAACACCCTAGCCCAAAAGTTCCTGGAATTCATAAACTCAAATGCCATGGAACAACTAGTCACCATCCCCACAAGAGGAGAAAACATACTTGATCTCATCATCACGAACATGGGAGCACAATGTTCAACACCGAAGTATACCCTCACTGGTGAGATCAGATCACAACTAATCTTGCTGGAGGTCCTCATCCCACCCCACCTGAAATAAAAAGACCACAGTAAAAACTTCTCGAAGCCGACTTCACACTTCTAAAGACTAGTGTGGTCTCCTTTAAGGCCCCGAGCAAGGAAAACAGTACTCAAGCCGCTGAATCACTTACAAATGCCTTCTACCAGCACCTGCAGGACTGCATGGATAAGGCAATCCCAAGCAAAACAAAGACTCTTTGTACCAAGGGCAAGCGTCCAGTCTGGTGGACCCCAGCCATAAACAAACTCTACAACAAAAGGAGGAAGCTACTACAAGATAGAGCAAAATCCTTAAAAGGTAAGACACCTTTGATCACTATAAGTAAAAAGCTAAGAGCTCTCATAAAATCCAAAGCAAATTTTGAGAGAAAAATAGCTAAAGACTCAAAAGACAATCATAAGGCCTTCTTTAGCTATGTTAGAAACCTGTGAGGAAACTCCCAGATATGCTCAGAACTAGTTCAAAATGATGTGAAGATTACTGATCCTACAGACACTGCCAACATACTGGCTGACAGGTTCAGTGCAAACTTCTCCCCCCCCTCCCCCACAAAAGGAGAGATATCTATACCAAATGGTTGCAGACCCCCAAACATCTCAAACGCCCAAGTGAGAACTGCTCTCTCCAAAGCAAAAAACACAGCATCCATGGGACCTGATGGTGTCCCAGGCTGTGTGCTCCACGAACTCAACGAGGAATTAAACCCACAGCTAGGACAGCTGTTTAATCATAGTCTCACCTCTGGATACGCACTCCAGGAGTGGCGACTGCGACTGTGGTCCCACTTCACAAAGGCGGTGCCTCCACAGACCCTGGAAATTACCGGCCCATTAGCTTGACAAGCCTTATCTGCAAAGCTATGGAGAGGATCATAATGGACCTCATAAATAAAGACATAGGGAATTTGCAGACTTTGGATCCAACCCAGTTTGGCTTTGTCAAAGGCAGATCATGCCTTTTAAACTTGGTTGACTTTTTCTAAACAGTCACCAAAGCCATTGATGAAGGAAAGGCAGTCCATACAGCCTACCTCGATCTGGCGAAGGCCTTCGACACAATACCCCACTCGGGTATCATTGAAAAACTCATCAGCTTAAATGTTAACCCATACATCACAAGATGGGTTGCAAACTGGCTGAGTGACAGAACCCACAGGGTCAGAGTTGCTGGCGCCATGTCAGACTCAAAGCCTGTCACAAGTGGTGTCCCACAGGGCTCAGTCCTGGGCCCACTCTTGTTTGGCATCTACGTTTCCGAAGTACAAGCAAACACAGGAGGGTTATGGCTGACAAAGTTTGCAGATGACTGCAAACTGGGCGCCGTAGTCGAAAACACATCTGACACAGATATCCTTCAGAAGGGCCTCACAGAAACGGATGACTGGTGCCAGAGCCATGGCCTAAAGTTAAATGCCAAAAAATGCATAGTCATACCCTTCGGGAAAAACAAGGTTACCCCTAGCTACCATATAGGTGGTAATCCTCTGAGCACAGAAGAAGTTATCAGGGACCTGGGGACTCAGGTTGACAGTAGCCTGTCATTCGACACCCATGTAGCTAAAGTAGTTAGGAAGACCTTCTACATTGCCCACCTTATCATGAAGGGATTCACATCTAGATCAAGGGAGGTCATAGTCTCCCTATACTCATCACTCATCAGACCAATGATTGAGTACAATGCCCCATTCGGAATGTATCTGACCCGACACTTGCAGCAGCTGGAGAGGCCACAAAAGTTCCTCACCAAAAGGATAAAGGGTCTCAAAAATCTGTCCTATGCTGCCCGACTGAAAGAACTCTGGCTCTATTCAGTCGCTTACCGCTTGCTCAGAGGTGACCTTTGCCTGACATACAAGGCCATGTCTAACCCAGATTTTATGAATATGCTTCACCTCAAAAAATCTAGATCCATCAGAGCCACAAGGGCGGGAGACTTAAACCTCGACACGGCTATTAATAGGACGTGCTGGAGGGATAGATTCATCACCCAAAGACTCCCTATGCTGTGGAACAAAATCCCAGTATATGTGAGGCAGAGCACCTCGCTAGCCTTGTTCAAGAGAAATCTTGACCAATGGATGGGAGATCGCAGATATACTCCAGGGATTACCTCAGTGTCACTGCTAGACAGAGGCACAGCAAAATAATGGGTATAGTTCCCCATACAAAAGGGGTGGCGTAAGCCACAAAACTATGGGCTAGGCTTATAAATGCCCTCGGGCAGATAGCCTAGTATGAACCTATGAACCTATGAAACTGCACTCATTGCAAGCATTCTTAACCCTGGAAGATGTTGACATTTGTACAGTCACAGAAACCTGTTTCAAAGCTGCTGAGAGCAGCCCAGCCTTACCTGGTTACTCATCCTATCTTGCATTCAGAACCCAAAATGTGGGCAGCAAAGCCAGAGGAGGTGGAGTTTCAATATATATATTAAAGACACACCACCTGCAGCCTGGTCAAACAGTATGATGCACAGGAGACACTCCAGATGCAGTTAACCACTGACAAGACCCTTATTCAAATTATACCTTGCTACAGGCCCCCAAATTAGAGACAAAGGAGGTGGAGTTTCAATATATATATTAAAGACACACACAACTCCAGGCTGGTCAAAGACTATCATGCACAGGAGACCCTCCAGGTGCAGTTAACCATTGACAAGACCCCTATTCAAATTATAGCTAGCTATAGGCCTCCAAATTTGACTTAAGATGCCCACTCCACCTATCTGGATCTCTTCATATCTATCAAGATTCAACCCTCTACCCTGTTCCTAGGTGACTTTAATTACCCAACCATAGATTGGAAAAACTACTCATGCCAGAACACAAATGCCCAGAGATTCCTCGATTTTATCGATGCAAATGCCTTGAAAGAGCTAGTCAATACCCCCACAAGAGGTGATAATATCTTTGACTTAGTATTAACCAACATGAGTAATCACTGCAGCACCCCTACGGTATCATCCTGCCTGGTAAGATCTGACCATAAAGCAGTCACTTTCAAAGTCACTATCTCCTCTGCCCCCCCCCCCCCCCCCCAGGTAAGATCAAACAAAAAAACTTCTCCAAAGCTGATTACAACCTCCTGAGGGATGGTATAAAAATTTTCACAGCCCCTTCCCCCACTGGAGGAACTGGCACCAATGTCCAAATCTACACCAAAGTACTATACGCGCATTTAAAGTATATAGATGCATGGAATCAGGAATACCTGACAGGACAAAGTCATCCTCCACAATGAAGAGTAAACCTGTCTGGTGGACATCTGCAATAAATAAACTGTATAACAAAAGGAAATAATTACTGTCCAGGACCAAGCTGGAGCAGGTGCCCAATTGGAAGCAATCTGTCCCTGAACATACAAATAAGAGTACTAGTGAAATCCTGTAAAGCCAACTTCGAGTCCAAATTGGCAACATCTACTAGAGACAATCATAAGGCTTTCTTCACATATGTCTGCAATCTCAAAGGAAGCACCTAGATCTGTTCAGAACTGATGGTCAAGGACACCACATACACAATTACTATAGATATAGCTAATCTACTGACTGACAGATTCAGCAAAAACTTCTCCCCCTCTGTCCCCCCATCAGTAAATCAGGACATCCCCAGTATCTGGCCCCCACCCCTTATCTCTATGGAACAGGTCATCACTGCCCACTCACAGGCAAAAAATACAGCCTTTATGGGACCCGATAACATCCCGGGCTGCATCCTACATGAACTCAGGCATGAACTTACAGCACATTAAGGACCCTATTCAACCAAAGCCTGAGTACCCGCTTTCTCCCAGCCAAGTGGAGGACAGCAACTGTCATCCCTTTAGATGAAGGTGGAGCATCCACCGATCCAGGAAATTATAGACCCATCAGCCTAACTAGCCTAATCTGCAAGGCCATGGAACGGATTGTCATGGTCCTCATTAACAGGGACATTGGCAATCTCAATACACTCAACCCCACACAGTTTGGATTTGCAAGGGGAGGTCATGTCTGTTACAGCTAGTCGACTTCTTTGAGACAGTCACCAAAGCCATGGACAAGAGGAAGACAGTGCAGACCGCCTACCTAGACCTGGCCAAACCCTTCAACACTATTCCCCACTCAGGCATAGTAGATAAACTCTCTCAACTAGGCATCAATCCATATGTTACCAGATGGCTAGCAAATGGGCTCACTGATAGAACCCAACTAATCAAAATAGGGAAAGCCACCTCAGGCAGTAGACCCGTAATAAGCGGTGTACCCCAGCAATCGGTCTTAGGGCCTCTGTTATTCAGGATATACTTCTCTGAGGTGCAGGCCAAAACAAGTAGGTTGTGGTTGATCAGGTTTTCAGATGACTGTAAACTGGGCACAGTCATCTATTCCCCAAGTGATGTGGACATCCTGGAAGAGGGTCTCACCCAAACAAATGACTGGTGCCAGAAACATGGCCTCAAGCTGAATGCCAAAAATACATCATCATCCCCTTTGGGGAGAGTGATGTCCCCACATATCACATTAATAACAATGTCCTAAGTACACAGTCAGTAGTGAGGGATTCGGGCACCCTGGTTGATAGCAGCCTAACTTTTGGCCATCGTGTTGCTTCCATTGCATGGAGAGCTTTCTAATTGGCCCACCTCATAAATAAGGGTATCTCATCCAGGGACAAAGAGGTCATAAGATCCCTGTATTCTTCCCTTATAAAGTCAATTATTGAATACAATGCCCCCTTCAGCATGTACCTCACAAAGCACATGCAGCAGCGGTAGAGACCAAAGAGGTTCCTCACAGGAGAATCCAGGGCCTCAAACACCTACCCTACACAAACAGGCTAAAAGCTGTACTCAGTTTCATACAGACTCCTCAGAGGTGACCTCTCTCTGGCATACAAAGCAATCTCAGACCCCGCCTTGATGGGACTGCTGCATATCATATTCAAGTTACCCATATGCATGACCTCAACCTGGTCTGTGACATCAGTAGGACTTGTTGGCAGGACGGATTTGTGACCCAGAGACTCCCTCATCTGTGGAATAGGCTCCCTCTCCACATCAAGCAGAGTACCTCAGTATCCCTTTTGAACCGCAACCTGGATAACTGGATGAGAAACAGAAAATACACCCCTAGGATTTCACCTGTGGCCCTTGATATATAATGAGATGGCCTGTAAGTAGAAAAAAAAATTAACAGTACTGCTGTTATAAAAAGAGAATGGAAGATGGAAACAATAGAGACAGTTTCCTTCCACTAAAAGAATACAGAATGATAGAGGTTGGTGTATTGGTCAACAGGAACTATATAAATGTGAGACTGAAACCCACACCAGGATCTTTCATAGAGAATTATGTAAGAGAAAGCCTAATATTCCTGCCCAAGAGAGGAAATTCACAGACCTAAAAATGACAGAAGATCAGAGTTGGACTTGAGCAACAGAGAGAGGCCAAGTGAGCTAAGGAAATATATCCTCAAGTAAGTTCAGAGACACAGGCATGCCTATACGTGTGGAAAATTTAGACTGACAAGAGCTGTTTGATATTAAAGTTTAGAGAACTATTTAAAATTGTAATTTGTTTGAGAATTACTATATATCATAAAGCATTTCAACAAACTGTCAAACTTGTATACTGATGGGGAAGCTTTACTTCAGTAGAGGCATAATTTAATTTATAAATGCAGGCTTGGTAATGCATGTGGTATATGCAGTGAAATGAAAGTCTTAAAAAAAAAGAAGAAATGCATGTGATTTAAATAATACTCTATAATGTGTGCCTTGGTGGTCCAAAGATAAATCAGTATTGTTCTGATGTGAGCAAAATTCAATTCTATGCTATTTCTGTTATAAACTAAAGTGAACTTAACCAACAAAGTTTACATTAAAGAGGGGAAGTTTTAAATCATTAATAAATATTGTTGACACACTCGGAAGTTAAGGTTAATAGTGCTCAAAAGTTTATCTTTTGTTAAGAAAGATTGATTTATGACAGAGAGTAAAGAAAATGTTTTTCGCTTACTACGTGGGATGCTTAAAGTAAAGCAGTGCATTAATAAGTCAGATCTTAGGTCTACATCAAACGTTGTGTCAGTGACAGCAAGAATAACGGTGATTATCCTGACATGTCATAGAGGTCAGGAACCATCCACTCATAAAAGCGTTGTGGAATGAATTTTTTAAATAGCCATTAGACTCTGGGAGTAAAATAAGAAAATAATCCTTATTAAACCAACCTTAAAATGTACATGGAGAATGCTGATATAATGACAAATAACGCTGAATGTTTTACCAAAGAAGGGACTGCTGAAAGTTTGCTTACAATAGAGGTGATGTAAAATCACTGACAGTTTGCTTACCAAAAGTTATGCATAGTGAATAAATATACTGCAGTGGGAAATGTGTTTTCAAGAAATTACTGAAGCTGGGTATATGTAAGAAAGTACTGGTAGTATATGCAAGGTAAAAAAAAGTGGTCCGGAATTTAGTAGGCGTGCAAAGCCTGTATCTACTGAAGAATTTGAAAAAGCTTAATAAGGGTATTTGTACTAGTTCAAGAAGTTGTGCAGACATTCACAAGTCAGGGGGAAAGTAGAGATGGTCATACTAGAAGCTGTAGTAATTAAAAGTAATAAACTAATGTGCTATGACAAAAAGTGGGAGTGTAGCAGTTATCTGCTATTCATTCTGCAGTATAATGCTTAAAATAAACAGCAGGCGAGTGAAATGTGATGGATGTCGTATTCATGGTAAAACAATATGACTACTGCTTCTGAACAAATTACATGTTTGCTGCTGTGTAAAAGAAATATGTACCTGACATAGATGGCAATGCTGAAAAAGTTTGGGATAGTTGTAAGCTAAACAATGTGCACATTTTGTGACCTGATACTGAAATCAGAAGTGAAAGAAATAATTTGGTCTTTAACAGTGCAAAACCAGTGTTTAAGTACAGAAACATACTTCAGTGCTGTTTTAAATAACAAATCCTGTTTTCATGACCTGATAGACAGTTAAACTGGTAATGTACTACAAAACTAGATATTGAAACCTGTTCATCTTTTAAGCTTTGTGGGTTGAAAGAAAATCTTTGCACTGATAATGTAAAAACAAAAGTAAAAAAACAGGTGAAATACTTATGCTAAAGGTAGAGGTAAACATGTTTCATGTCAACTTGTAGATACCACCTCGATGCCTTAGTTTTAGGAATGCATTTTAGTAGGACTACAGAAATTAGACTCTGAAACATTGATGAGTATAATTGTTTCAGGAGTACAGGGAAGTTTACTGAGTGTTCTCTTTCAGGATGATCAGGAACTTTTCTTTCCCGATGACTATAGTCTTGTAGGAAACAATGAATTAAGGGAGCATTATGTGCAAAACTTCCACTTTTCAGAATGGTGCTGTAGAAGAGTGCTGGCAAAAGTAATAGGTTGTCCATATTTAAAAAAATAAAAGGCATAAGCATAAATTAAAGCCTAGGACTTGGGTACATTTTCTTTTTCTGATCCATAGAGCTACGTTGTGCTTGAAAATGGAGAGGAATGAACTTTGTTTTATGTGTTACACAGCAGCGGTACCATCTGTGAAATATAACTCTGTCTCTAAAACATTCTGTTGATGTTGCAGAAGAGGTTTAGATCCTTAGGCTGAGTGTTTCTGATGCCATATGACTTGCTGTTGTGCAATAAATTCATCAATAATAGGTCAGAGGATGCCTTGTTTTCCGGACACAGGTCACTTCATATCAGTCTGTAGGATACTGAGTATAGTGTCAGGGCTTTGAATCGGTCCATGTTGGACTTGCTGTTTAGGCCTTGTATATCTGTGTAGGTGTTCCAGTTGTTGTTGGAAGTGGTCTTATCAATGCTGACTTCTTGACTGCTGTCTGTGAGCCAGCCAGCAATCCAGAAAGTTATGGAAGGATTTATGCCCAGTTCAGAGATCTTGTCATTAATGCCTGAGCAGAGTATATTAACAAATGCCTTAGCTAGTATCAAATGCCTTACTCTCATCCATTGCTTTGGTGAGCTTCTCAAAAAGTCTACCAGGTTAAGTAGGCATGACTTTACATTAAAAAATCCCAATTGGAATGGATCCAGTGTCTGTAGGTTGCCAATGTCCTTGTTTATTATTTCCAAGATAACTTATTCTATAGCTTTGCATATTAGGCTTGTTAGACTGATGGGTCTGTAATTCTCTGGGTTAGTTGATTGTCCTTTCTTGTGGAGTGGGAATGACTGCTGCAGTCCACCATTCACTTAATGTAGCCTGTTTCTAGGCTGTAGTTGAAGAGTGTCTCAAGTGGTCCTGATAGGTCATGTTTTAGATAGTTTAGGAGGTAACCAAGGATATTGTTTTGGGACCTGTGGAGGCTCTGCTCATGGCTTTATTGAGTGTTACCAACACCTGGACCTTGCTGATAGCTAGGGAAAGTATATTGGAGGGGATTTCATCTGGTGGAGCTGGATAGGGTGGGATGAAGTTTGAACTGAATTTATCAGCCAGTCGATTTGCTATGCCACCCTGATTGGTGTAGGAGGTACCTTTCACCACTAGTTCAGCATGCTGGTTTGTGTTATAGCTAAGTTTCTGGATGTAGCTGAGGAAGACCTTCTCATTTTCCTTATCCCGTGATGCTATCCAGACTTCACAGATGGCCTTAATTAGACCTCTTAGTTTCTGGTTTAGTTATATAAGAGATCACTTGTCTTTAACGGAGTTGCTTTTCTTGATATTGGCCATACGTTTTTTTCTTTTATTATATACCCTTTTAAGTGAGGATTCCAACAGTGCAGTTTGTTTTGGGTTTACTTCTGGTAGGTACAGCAGTCTCTATGAAGCCATTCACATATTTGTATAGTGGCACTGTGATTAATTCTGCATAGGTAGCTGTGGCATCAGGGTTGGGAGGAGCCTTGAATTTTGAAATACTGCCGTCTACACTATTTTAAGCCTATGCAATTTTCCTTTTGTGCTCAAATTAACTTATCCCATTTAGTTAGATATTGGCCTTATCTATCCCATGGTCAGTAATTTTATATTACCCCAATGAGAATAACTGCAATCGTACCATAGATTATTTGAGGGAACCATGCATGGGATAAAGCATTTTCTTATTTTATTCAAATATAATTTAGACAAATGGATGAATAACTGCAAATTAATCTATGGTTTAGCACCACCTTCACTCAAGAATTGGAGAAACATGTGAATGTCCCAAAATATCCGTGTCTGGCCTTTCTGTGGGTTATTTATATGCAAAATATAAGGGCTAAAAGCTACAAAGGGAATGTAAGGCTAGGCTTCTTAAGATCCTCACAGATCAATAGCCTAGAATTTATAAACCTAGGAAAGCACACAGTTTATCATCTTTGGTGATCCATAGAATGTATTTTGTTGTGTTTCCTGTCCTACATGCTGCTCACACAAATTCAGTGTTTTTTAAGATTATAGTTTTAATTATCTAAATTTGCAAGTAGTCACAAATGTGGATGTTTACTTAAAGCATTCTGTCCATCAGTAGAGTTTCTGCTTCCCATGGCGAGTGGCTAAATAACAATTTGAATTTAATATGAAGCATACAAAATATACATTTTAGAAAGAAGAAGAAATATCTGTTTCATTTACAAAACCAAATCATTTAGTCACTATGTTATTAATATACAGATATCAAGCGTTGATTGATTGATGAACAGTCAACTTTTGCAGGCCGTTGTGAACATATGCAAAGCAAAATAATTTTTGACTGCATTTTGACAAATTGTCTAAGTACTGAATTATTAGATAAGTTGAGAGAGAGAATACTGTTATATGTCTATGTTTATAGGTGTCTGTATGTATATGGGTATATGTATGTGTGTCTATATGCATAGATAGATAGATATACACTGTACACACATGTAGGCAGAGAAATTTATATATATATATATATATATATATATATATATATATATATATATATATATATATACACGTTTGTGTATGTTTGTGCTTGCGTTTTACAATGTGATTATCATTTATTAACACAAATTGCCATTCCTCATATGCACAATGTATGCATTAATTCATCTTTTTCCATCCTGCAGATTAAGTCATCACTGGACTCTACATCTGAACATCTGGCTTCCTTCTCAGACATCGGTAACAGTACTTCACATGTAGAGCACATTTTGATGGATCTGTGCAGTTTTGAAGAGACCAGTCAGGTAAGACGTCAGTTGGTGTTTTACTTCTGCAGTTACTAATCGCTGCAAGGATTACAGTGTAGCACAGTGAGTAGCATTGTTACCCTACATCAAGAGGTTCTCAACTAGGTTCCTTCATTTTGGTGTCTGCATGTACTGCCAGTGTTTGTGTGATTTTTCTCTAATGTCCCAAACACTTGCCAGGTGGATTGGGAACTCTGCTTTGTCCATATGTGTGTGTGTGTGTGTGTGTGTGTGTGTGTGTGTGTGTGTGTGTGTGTGTGTGTGTGTGTGTGTGTGTGTCTGTGTGAGTGAGAGATATGGAAGAAGGAAACTATCTATATCTGTTCCCTACTTACCTAGTAAACTCTGTGGATGGGGGCGGTTGCTGTTCATGGGGTCACAATCAGAGTAGAATGTGAATTAACAGCATTAGGAGGATTAATTCATTGTGCTGATGGAATAAAGCCATAGATGTGTGAAAAAGTAGTGATGTGTCACAAATTTCTTTTTAAATGCATTCTGACTCTACAAATGAGTGACTTTTTGTTTACCTGACAAACCCATCATCTCTGTATCCATGGTGGTATTCATGCTATTATCTGCTATTTATGACATATTTTAGTAACACATTACATATATTAGCATCCTGTATGGCTACAGTACACTTCTGATTTTGTTTTTTTTCAAAAACCTTAAGACCTTTTCTCTTTTATCTTCTGTGCAGTAGTGTATAAAGTGTGTGTGTGTGTGTGTGTGTGTGTGTGTGTGTGTGTGTGTGTGTGTGTGTGTGTGTGTGTGTGTGTGTGTGTGTGTTTATATTCAAGCACACACACACACACACCGTTAACACCCACAAGCATGTATAAATGTGTGTGTGTTTAAGCAGAAAATAAAAAAGTGTTCCACATAAAGTTGATGCATTAGAATCCTGAAATTAAAACCCTGAACCCACAAACATAGTAACAACAACAGTAAGACAAATAATCTTGATGTAAATGTAGACTATGCAGTAAACAAAAGTACAGAAAACATTTTTTGCTGTGAAGAAACACATCTGTGTAAGCTTATGTGTAAAGGGAGAGACCCACCCCAATACTGTCCTTAAACATGATGTTTAATTATATTTGCTATGAGGTTGCACATCCTTGGAGATTAGTGCAGCATTTCCATTTATACAGAATGGCCAGGTATTGCACTCATTTCTCACCCTCGGTACTCTTAAAGGGAAAATAATAAAGCTATGGGGGAGTGAAATGTGCAGGAAGAGTGGAGTTAAACACTGCAAAAGTAACCACTTAGGGTAGTTTAAGGATTGTAATTGCCTGGTATATTTTTTCGCCTGATCCAACTACTAAACTTCTTGGAATAACCATTGACAATCATCTTTCCTTCGATCAGCACATAAACAACACCATCAAGGTTGTTAACAAAAAAATTGGATCCCTATATCGTATTAAACCTTTTCTAACCCCAGCAACAAGAACCAAATGTGCTCAAACCCATCTCCTATCTACTCTCCTATATGCTTCTCCCATTTATACCAACCTCAAGAAAAACAATCTTAACAAACTTGAAACTTGCTATAATAACATAGCACGTTTCACCACTAGTAACCCCTTTAGGACTCACCACTGTATAAATCTAAAGCAACTTGGCTGGCTCGAATTTCAAAACTACCTAAAAATTCCTCAACTCACTATAGCTCACAACATATTACACCTACCTGACAACACCCCTATACTCTCTCAACTCCTAATCCCGTATAATAATCTGAACTCGCTTCGCTCCTCTAGTAAACTTATGACTAAATCAATAAAGGCAAACAACACAGCAGGTTGTTCTCTTTCACTAACACTATAGGTAAATGCTGGAATCTCTTACCTTGTGACATAACTTTGACTACATCCCTGCCTCAATTCAAACAGAAAATTAAACTGTACTACCTAAATCATTGGCTTTGTTCCTGCAGTACACCAGGCTAACCTTTTTCTTTCTCATACTACATCTCTCCTTCACTCTTCCTATTAGTATCTGTCTTATTTCTTCTCCTTTTACAGTACTAATCGACCTAGGTACATTCTATGTAAAATTGCTAATATGGTATTAACTGCTCATCGAAATGTGCTTCTCCTGAATCTGTCTTGCATTCTGTGTGATGTTATGATTTTCTAATTTGTTACTTATAAACATTTGTAATATTTTGTAATGTACTTAGTATTTAGTGGAGCTTTTCTCCTCGGGCCTCTGCTGAAAATGGACATGTATCCAGCCAGACTAGCCCGGTCAACAAATGTAAAATAAAATAAATAAAATAAACATGAATCACAGGCTGTGTTTCAAATGTTATCATGGGTACCTAAAGTGAGTAATTGTTGCGTGCTAATTATTTTATTATTGAGCACAGACTCATGCAGCCAGTTTATATGTAACCTATTAATTTATGCCATTTTCATATTTGCTGAAAATAGTTTGCACACTGTACTACTACACTTTTGCCTTTATATTTTTAAACACCATTTAGTACCTGCATAAAGTATAAGCCCTTAAAAGTAATAAACTTGAAAGATAGATATAGTAGCAGGGGCTGACATCAAAAGTTGGTGGGGACTTTTATTTTGTTTGTTTGTTTTTGTTCTACTCCCTGTGCAATGCAAATTAGACCTTTTTCTGTTTCATATGAAGGCTGTAATTATTACCATAGACTTAATCCTTCAGGCATTATCGGATTTCAAGTTACAGCATGAAATCATAGGTAGATATGAGGGTAGCTGTCCTTTGGGGCCATTTTAAGCCTAGCCATATTCTTTCTGAGATTAGAATGAAACCCTGTATATTTTGTTTGCAAGGTAAATTCATCTTTTATGCCAAATTCCAACCCCATTCATCGTTATGTAATTTACTTGTTCAAGTAATAACTTTGCTATATAATCTCTTCCAACACTGTTATCATCCCATACGCCTTTCTGAGTCATAAGTAAGCACAAAAAAATGTAGCTTCATCACCCAGTATTTTGTTTGGTGTGTCATCTATTTTTATTACTCAGCCTTCCCGGCACACTCTTCGGAGGAGGTATAACCAAAAAAGCAGACTGTCCTCATTAAGTGGCTGGAGATTTCTGCAGGATTTGTTCTATATATAGAAGTGGCTATTCCATAACCTGAATAGTTAGTTTGCAATTGTTTAATTGCTGAAGAAGGCTGATAATGGCACTGAAATGGCACATGGGGTTGTTTTAAGGATCATATGCATCATTCCTACTCTATAAAAAGAGGAGGAAACCTATATAAATCATTTGAAGAAATGCTTACTTTATTTATTTTTCTACAGAGAAAATACAATTCAGTCTGTCTGAGGATACTGGAAAATTCAATATTCTGTATGGAAAACATGCAGTCCCTAGCTCCGTGCAGATGTACTGCTCTCGCCTCATGAATTGAAACTGCCTTTTTAGCTCATAAAACTCATGATGAGGATAACTCAGACTTTTATAGACGTGTACTAATATGTTGCACGGCTATTCATAGTGGAGCAGTAAGGGCTTGTTATAATTTAAATCAAGTCCCCTGCCTGATACTTTCCCCGGGATTCATGAACCTTGCGCCAGGCGCCAGCATAGCATCGGCGTTAATAAAGCCAAATATGGCTACTGAGCGATTCAGGTATGAATCAATCCCACGTGCACTACCGGCGTGCGCCGGATCTGCGCCGCCCCCGGCGTAGGTATGCTAATCACACTGTGTGCGGTATTGCACCATGCAAATGAAGGCAAATAGCGATCCACGAAGTGGGGCAGGTGTAGCGTAAGGGCACGGCAATGTAAACCAAAAAAAAACGGTTTACATTTACCCAAACATGACCAAGGAGTAACGGAAGGCTGTCAATGTCAGGTATCATACAGGTGCAATATGCCAATGGCGAAAGGCACCGAGAATGTCCAAAGAAAACATGCACAAACTGTAAATAATGACAAAAATGTTATGTACGTAGAAACACAGCAGAACCCCCGGATATGTGCACAGAAGGTGCAAAGCAATGAAATAATATGACAATGTCCTAAAAGAGCTGTATAATACACATCAGCTGCACAGCCACCACACACCATAGTATGTATGGAAAGCCTCAACCCCAGCGCAAGGGTTGTCAAGGAGTGGCGGCAGTGTTCGGCGCCGTAACCATGTATTAGCAGTCAATGCCATGCAAATGAGGCAGATAATAGTGAATCGCAAAACCGGCGCCGGTGTAAGGATGGAGCAAATGGCGCAGCGGTACCACACCGAGGAGTGGCCTACACGGGATACATGTCAATCGCAGAGGGGTGTGCCACTGTAGGAGGAAGCATATTGGAGGCCAGCAAACCTGGGCTGTACAATGCACATCACAGCAGCAGGACCGGCGTGTGAGGAAATAGATGCGCTGAGAGTACATAATGCGCGCACAGATGCATGTGCACGAGGATGACTACGTTCCCCAACCCAGTCATGTGACGGCCTCCCCGTCAACAACCACGGATATAGGAAGGTAATGCGGAGAATATGAGGAAATGCGGAAGCACTGTAATTGGAGCCGTAATGAGCAATCAACACCAATCAATCCAGGAAGGGCAAACGGCGGCAGCTGACAACTCTGCATGCAGACTCCTGCCTAACGGGAAAGGGGAGGCATAGGAATGCAAAGATAGTAGGGGATGTAGTAGAAATGCAAAGAGCAAAGAACCAAAATAGCACAGCCAAGTACAGAGGTAGCATAACGCTGGCGGCAGACAAAATGCATCATATGCCATGTGCCTGCAGGATGCACTGCAGGCAATAGTAGGTGCAACATGCAGAAACAGTAATGTAAGATGCAAAGCTAAGCCAATGCAGGCAACTGTAATGTAACACTAAAGGCAATACCGTTGCAGTTGCAACGGTACAACACCGAAGATAATCCACAGATACGGCTGCACAGACACACCCAATGACATCACCGGTATACAGCACAACAGTATAAAGTGTGAATGCACACAACACACAGCGATTTCCCAAACGCCGCACCGTAGGGTGTAAACACACGGGAACTTTTAATATGTATATGTTGGGTGCCGCCGTGGCCGTGATGCATAGGTATGTGGCAGAGACAGACGGAGTTGCGGAGGAGGGTGCCGACAACTACCGTAGGCCTCACAGGAGAAGGAGAGTGTTCAGACCAAGGGTGACCTACCAGGGGCTGCAAGACCTGGAGATAGTAGAGCGCTACAGGGTGGACAGGGACACGTTACAGCAAATAGTGGAGCTGTGCCGGCCACGCCTGAGAACAAGAGACAACAGAGGGGAGCCCATCCCAGTGGACACAAAGGTATGTGTGAGTTTGTGAATACTGGCTACAGGTACCTTTCAAAGGCCAACCGGGGATATAATGGGTATCTCACAGGCATCAGCATCTAGGGTACTACACCAGTTCCTGGATGCCATGTTACGACATGCCCATGAGTATATAAACTTCCCCAGATCTCAGGAGGAGTTGGCTAGCAATATGCGCCGCTTCCACCGTGTGGCACAATACCCGGAGATACTGGGTGCGATCGACTGTACGCACATAGAGATCAAGTCACCGCCCGGGGAGCAGGGTAGACGCTACATAAACCGCAAGGGATACCCCTCCATCAATTGCCAGGTCGTGTGCAATGCGCAGGGCATTATCATGGATGTGTGTGCTGGCAGCCCTGGAAGCTACCACGACTCCCATATCTGGCATGCCTCACAGCTGTATCAGGTATTTGCCAGGGGGGACATCACACAAGGTCACCTTGTGGGTGATGCTGGCTATGCACTGGAGCCGTGGATGATGACACCCATCAGAAATGCACACACACACATGCAAGAAGGCCATAATGAGGCACACGCACAAACCAGAATAATCATAGAGCGTGTGTTTGGGATGTTGAAATCACGGTTCCGTGCTTGGATACATCCGTGGAGCCTTGCAGTACTCACCAGGCACATGTGCCCACATATTCATAGTATGTTGTATGCTACACAATATGATTCTGCGGAAACAGCTGCTGCAGGGACATAATGGTGTAGGGCCACCAAGCCCGCCACAACTGCCAAGGCAAGCACAGGCACAGGGCGTTCAGCGCCATGAACACATTGTGCCAGCCCCAGTAGGTAGACGGAGGCGCACTCCAATATGCCTACGCCCTGGCAAAGAGGGAACGCATAGCACATCCTGTGACAGCGTAGGCCCCATGGACTGACACCTCCTTACCTGCACACACAGTGAAATGGACGCCACACAAACATGTCCGCCCGTAATGTGTACCGTATGGGTGGACCTATGTGTGACTCCAACAAAGGCAGCACCCAAACACTGCACACCCAATAGCCAGCAGAGCATGGAACGCCAACACCTCAACCGCACGCCGGTTCTACAGCAGACGGCGAGTCAGATGCTGCCACTATCGCCACAAGTCGACTACATATGTACTTATGTGCATCCACAGATACGGAAATAGATATCAGTACACACGTAGAAATATATGTACACATACACAGATATAAAGTACAACAGGTTAATATGGAACCCAGGGATGCAAGTTTACAGATGAGTAAGACGCGAAATCTCCACATAGTAAACATAGTGAACGACAACCCGATCATCCGGGAGGGTGGGAAGAGCAGGGAACGCCAGCCATGGAAATGTCAACCTGCATCAATACATATCTGCGTGTCGGGATGATCACCAGGCCACGGTACAGTAACAGGATATGTGCATGTCATATCCATAGGATATGAGTGCGGAGGTACACACCGCCGCCGGCGATGCAGCCAACGTAGGTACTGTGTGCAACCGTCGGTGCGAAAGCGGCAATCATACCTGTCAAGTGTACGTCATTATGAGGAACGTACCTCATTTGGGGTCTAAAACAGTTCATGTTCCTCGCAGTTCCTCAAAGTTCCACATTGAAATAGTCTGTCAAACATTCATTGTTAGGAATGTATTTAAATGACATCCTGGTAAATAGAAATTAATCATAGTAATTCATTAAAGGTTCTTCTTTGTAAGTACATCAGCATATTTTAACTATCCTATGACCTTCTTAGCTGAAGTTGTTAGTAAGCCATTAGTATGTGTTCCACATTTTGCCCATTTGTTCCACATTATGAATGTGTGTGTTCCTCGCTTCGAAATGGAAGGTTGAGAGCCATGGCAGCAATATGTGTATGTGTGAGGTGAGGTTGTCGTGTGTTCCGCTGTGTGTGTGTAATGTGTGTGCCACTGTAAAATGTGTATGTAGGTGACATGTCACAGGCGGAGTGTAATAACATGCGGAGGCATACAGTACAGGAACCATAGGCGTATGTACAGCAGTACCCACAAAGTAGTACTGACATCTCCTCAGTGGCTATGCGCGTGGCGACGTAAAACCATGCAAAGCGGAAATGTCCCAGAATGTACCACAGGGCCATAGCCAACAGCAGATGCAAAGGACGCATGTACAAACCATGACCGTATGTATGGCGGCCATATGGCAGACTCAACACGATACGTCGGCAACGTTACACAGCATCAGGCATGTACGGCGAAAATACGAATGTGCTATCCCGGCACCGATCGTGGACACTTACGGTCCCGTAAATACCGCTGTGTGTTCCACGACCGTTAAGTAAGCAAGCGCCACACGAATAGGAGGCTACCGGTAGCATACAGGCCGTCCCAAGTACAGGACCACAATCACCGTAACTATCAGTGACAAAATGCCAATGGATAGTAGGCACGGACGAACATCCGCAGATATATAACCGATGTGAAGGAGGAATACGTGCAGGAAGCACACATGCAGGCGATACCGACACCACACGACATCAACAAAACAAACATTCCCAGAACAACAGACAGGTAACCTGCAGCTCCCCAAGCAGGGATGGAGCAGACACACAAGCATATCTTGTATGTATAAATGCAAGACCCACACCCCCTACCCGTCACCCACATCCGCAGATATACCCCATCGCACATATCAAAGGGATAACAGCCAAAACCGTAGCAAACACATACAGGCAGTCAATGACAGCGGCATACCCGCAACAAGCCGCGTGGGAAACACTAGCAGCAGCTGATGCATCCTTGCATCCGTTGTGTACAGGAATATAACAGCTATGTTACACATCTGAATGCACAACGCCATCGACAGACGCCGCCAGGACACGGACACCCACATGTCGAACAGAATACCATACCCAACACACACAATCCACGGCTAACACCACAGCGTAATGTACCTGACACCACACATAGCGCATGCAGTCACACAAACATGATACAATACATACCATCCCCACGAAGGTAGTGCAAATAACTAACGGCCACACGAGGAATGAACCATGGCCTACTTTCGCGGGTAACATACGAATGGAGGAGGATCACCAGTGATATGCGCATAACTACACACCGAGGAACAGCTATTGGCGTGATGAACCCACATGCCTCAGGTGACGACGAATAAAAGGAAGACTCCCTGGATATTCAAACCGTATGTTCATACCGAACACAAACGTAATCGAAAGGAAGTATTTAGAGGAAGATATTGATGAATACAGAAGCAAAGGCCGGAAAGGTATGTCGTACCCACGAGATGTACTGATGTGTAACGCATGATACGTATGACTAATCTGTACTGTATGTGAACGATGTGTGTAGGTAAAGATACCTGTCCATTAGGCAGAGAGTGGTGAAAGGTGGTTATGTAATGCTAAGCCGCGGAGCATACCAACGACTGTGGACAACGTGTGCACAGCAGTGGGACAACATGTACACAGACGTGATAACCCAAGGTCCGCCATAGGGATTCCAAACACAGAACAATGCCACCACCCACGCTGATGTTGTCAATGGATATCGAACAATGAAGTGCCACAGCAGGGGATAGGACATGTATGTATAGTGTCACAGCACACATTTGCATGGGCATATACCGTCGATGTCATATGGAATGTGCGCACGACGTGCACGTATCCCTCGCAGTAGGGGTGACTATGTCAATTATGTGTAATGCAAAGCTGTCATGATGGATATGTTCAGAAATCATAGACAGTATCACAGGCATAGCATGCATGATGGAGGGATGGCCTAATGTTATGTACATAAACAAGATATGTATGGCCTGCACATATGGGACAGAGTAGTAGCAGAATAGGTACCCGAAATGGAGGGAACAGCAAGTAACCATGTCCAAACATTCCGTAGCAGGTGCAATGTGTGCAACAATGATGTCCGGCAGGGCCGTGTGTAAACACATGTGCAATGTACACAGTAGTGTCACCCCCCCCCATGGTAGTGTCCACTGAACGGCAGAGGTGGATGTCAACTGTATGTCTATACAGTACTTCCGCTGTGGTGGTACCATGGGTCTGTGTCACCCTACCAGCAAGGGAGCTATCACATGACTAGTGACACAGTGTGTCCCTGTGGGATGTGCACAGGACCTATGTCCCACAGCACGGTGTGTGTCCAGCCTGTGGATGTCACACAGATGCCCAGGCTGAGCAATGTGGCATGTGTGCACACATGCAGGAGTGCTCCTCCCACCCTGCCCACTGCAAACGCCATGTAGGAGTACTACATGCATCAGTAATGCGGAGAACATGGCCCATGGCAGAGTAGATGACACCCCTGTGTTAGTGGTATGCAGGTGAGTACAGATGTGTTTCATGACTGTCATATGCATATGTAAACTGTCTGAGCTGGGTAGACATCACGGCATGACTATACTGAGACATGTAAAGTTGTATCCATTGTGTAAGGTACACCACATATGTGTTATTGTAACACTGCCCGCATGTACATGTGTGTATGGCACAGGTACAAGGGCACCCAATGTATCAGCTAGACATACGGTCCAGAAATGCATGGCCCTGCACATGTGTACCCACGCCATAGTGGAATATGGCAACCACAGCACCATGTGGGGCATGTGTGTGTACAGCAACCATGTACAATGTGATATGTATGTATAGGGACAGTATCCATGTGATACACACTGCATGACTGTCACTATGCAATGGTGATGTGTATGCACTATGTGTGATGTAACTGATGCAATGATATCTACATGATATATCTGCCACACTGACACCTGTATGGTTGTTAGCAATATGAGTAGGATGAGCTAGAATGCTGCCAGGTATGTAGATGTGGTATATGTAGGCATGGACAATACTCTGTGACAGCATGTAGTGTATGTAAGCAAATAGTGAGCATGAGGGGCCACATGACTGAGGACTGTGCAATGTCACACGTACCTGACTTGTTGTAATTAGCATGATATGCCTGCACCACTGTGTGACCTGTACAGGAGGCACATGGCGTAACATCCTGAGACATAGGGTATGATGTGATGCTGGATGTGTACATTGGCAATACCATAAAGTGGAATGGCGCTGAAGGGCAAAGAGCGGATAATGTCTGATTTGATACTCTCTGTACCACACCAACCACCCATGCAATGGTATGACAGGTGGCCAGCATGTGGATGTGGTGTGCTGTGGCACACAGAAGCCCAACAAGGGTGCCAGTAAAGGCATGGAGGTTGTCAATGAGTGTCTGAAGCATGTATGTCAGGATGTGGCCCAGTGCCATACTGAATGGCCCAGTCATGGGTGTACAAATGCAGCCCCATACGTGCAATGCAGTACCACCCATGTGTAGTGTGATAGATGTGGTAGTGTGGTGGTCAGGGTACAGAATGTACATGAATGGGCTAGCAGTCAATGCAGTGTGCTGCTGCAGAGACATGTAACAGCCAGGTTGGCAGGATACAACAACTACGGAAATTGGAGGTGACATTGGGACTGTGTTCTCGGACATAACGTGTGCATGGCAGTACTATGTATGTGTCCACAGGGTTAATACAATGTCCAGCCATGGATTGGAACCCTGTAGTGAGTGAGAGTGTGTATTGTTGTTAGGTACCCCATTGGCAGGCACGATGCCAGCAACATCTGTGTTGGCAATGCCTGCATGACTGTTGTATGCTGCATTGAATGTGGATGTAGTCAAACAGCAGAGACATACCACCACACTGCGTGAGGGCCCACACTGCAATGTATGGCAGTCATGTGTAGGTAGCTAGCTGTGGAGTATGTGATGCACCATGAGGACACACCATGACTGTCAAGTGACACACCACACACATGTGAACATAACTACCATGCAACAGCCTGCACATGTGCCCATACAGCACGTGTGCATGGAACAGGAATACCACTGTGGCGTCTGTGAAAAGGCCAGAACCACCATGTCTCTGTGTGGAATAGCATGGTCCCTACCAGTGCGTAAATGTAGCAGAAGTGCACTGTGATCAGTGTCGGCATAGTCATGTAGACTGTCCATCGTACGGGGTGCCATGCCATCAACTACCTCTGTCAGTGTATGTCGGTAGTACCGGCTGTAGAGCGTATGTACCATGCATGCTGCGATGGTCGTGTGTCTAGGGTGTGGCTAGCAGGGCTGAGAAGCATGGATGTTCAGCAAACAGAGGGGGGATGTGTGTAGGCATAGCACACAGACACATGGAGGTTTGGTGCATGCCGAGGGTAGTGTAGGTATGGTATGTGTCATATAATGTGTCACCCAGCTATGTGTACTGCATGGCCAAGCATGTGTGGGTACATGGGAGTCCATACTAGGGAAGTGCGTGTTGCTGTCAATACATAGCAGTAGCAACTGTCCTAGGTGCAATGTACAGTATTTCAACACGGCCAGCATGTAACCTGTGGTGTACAGTGTATTCACCGTCGCGTGTCACAATGTGCGTAGCGGCCACGAACATGGGTATCTGAACATGGATTACCTATGATGCAATGTGTCTTGGGAATATACAGTATGTGTGTAAATCACTGTGTGGTGTGGGAACCACCCACCTGTGTGTGTTGCAGTCCAGGTATGTGCCTGGGAGGTATGATCTGTGTACAATCTGGAGTGGCAGGTGTGCCGTAGGGCATGGAGGCAGGTCCCAGGCACTGCAGATAAATGACATGCGTGCCGTACTGTGTGTGCAGTGCTTGTGTACAGCACAGTGGAGGGTGTAAGCATTGTCACACATCACTGCATGCTGTGCCTACCTGTGACAGCCCTGCCAGAGACAGACATGTGACACCGCTGCACAGGCAGCATAGCATGTGAAGATGTACATGTGGGCTGCACACCTTAGGCAGATGTCCACAGGTCATGTGTGCCACGGTAGTGTGGTTGAACACGACTATCAGACTGGACAAACACCACATGCTTGCATAAGTACAGTATGACCATAGTCAACAGTCCCAGTGACAGAGTAGGCCAATGTACAGTATCCCTGCGTGCAGACCACTGGCTACTGGACACCTGGCTAGACACACATCCGGAGGGTTAAGACACCATTGAGCCATCACATGTCCCAGTCCATGTGGGCCGTACAATGTCATCACAGGGTGGTCACAATAGCAGGTGGCAAGGCAGACACGGTGTACCAGGTGATGTGTCATGTGTGCATATGTCGAGTAGCACAGCCGTTCACATGTCTGCAACATACTGGTGCACGATGTATACTGTTACATGATGTATGGAACTGCACTGTCACCCACTACAGGGCCATCTGACACAGGTGTGTTGTGACAGGTGTAACCCATGTTTGCACAAGATATACACCGCTGTTGTAGGCAGCCATGCTGGTGGCTACCAGTGATGTATGCAGTGGTCATACAGACATACCGTACACAGTGTTCATGCAGGAATGTCCATTGTCGTGGACGATGTGCTGCTATGTGAATGTAGGTGTGTGTTGTGAATGTTACACATCCAGATGACACCATCTGGCGCAGTCATGGTTGTCAACACCAGTACACACATCCACAGCAGTCAGAACCCAGTCCTGACAATGTGTGTCAGTCACCCTCGTACTGTGTGACATATGTGCACATGGCGGAACACCTCCCACTGTCATCTAAGATGGCTACATGATGTCTGGAATGTGCTGTGGAAATGTACAATGCTGGTAGCCCAATGAAGTACCTGGAATCACACACAGTACGCTATGACAGCCATGTAAACCATGCACAACAATGACCGCCCAACAGACACAAACAATGCATTGACACATGGAACATGTGCACATGACAACCCCCAATGAGGTATGTTGCACATATTGATGTACAATTGTCATGTATGGCCATAGCATGGATGCAGATGCACATACCCCAAAGGTAGTACCATGTGATGTAGGTATGGTGGCATTGCTCGTGTACATGTGACAGTAGCTGTACAAACACATGTCCTGCATAGCCGTCATGTAGGGGTACCTGTGGTATGTGACCGCTGGACATGCCCGTACAAATGACCATGTCCCACAGGAGATGTGTTATGTGTGTACCACATGTGATATGCTGACAACAAGCTGTGACGTGTACGGCTGCCGGTGTACCTGTGTGACATTGTCTGTGATGGGTGCAAAGGCATATAGTATCATATTGCATGCCCACAAGCCCCACATAGGTGCATAGCCTGAACATACAATACAAGGAGTGTGTGGGATGATAGCAACCCACAGGAGGAGATGGGTATGGACGGCAGCCCACAACCACATGTGTGTGTACGGTGTTCACGTCCATGACACATGAGCATCTGAGAGGCTAGTGTTACAGCTGTACAGGGTTGCATGCATATATGGTCAGCAACATCCCTGTGTGTCCCACCACTGGCCCGTGGACTGATGGACACCAACCAAATGTGCAGATATGACATGTGCACAGCACATCACAGATGCCTACTGTAGAACAGGCTTACCGTGCAGACATGTGCACAGTAGGTCTGCGCCAGCTGCAGTCAAACATGTTATGTGCTGAACCACACCAATAGTCCAGGCCATGCCACAGATGGACGTGCATGCATCTGTGTAAGTATGGCTGTGAATGTCTCCGGCATAGCAATATAGCTGTGTGACTGTTGTGAACAACAATATGAATGGGTTGTATGTGTGAGGGGTGCGTCATACGTGTATGGTCTGATCGACGATACCATCAGTGACCCTGCTATGTGAACATCCCTATGCTGTGCCCAACACCACATTCACAGAGGGAGGGATGGTGGTGTGTAGTGCATCAGCAGACATGGGGGTGGCAGCAGGCACTGGATGTACACATATGTGGTACCCACATCAGTGCAGGCAACCATCCATGTGCACGGGATAGCGGTGTGTGTCCACATACAGCACTGTGTTGATCAATATCCCAGCACATAGCACCTGCCAGGGTTACAGTGTATGCATGGATGTGTGATACCTGCATGCACCAGACACACCCTCAGCAAGCAGCATGCAGCATACCTCGCTTGAGGCCAGTGTCCACACCATGGCGATAGACATGTTGAATGTCCATATACACATAGCAATGACATATGGAATGGACAGCCACCCTGCCAATATCATCAACCCCCAGGTGGATCACAACCCAGTGCCATGTATGTGGCATACCCTGCCATACCATGCAGACCTGCCCAGCAAGGCTGCATGAGTTATCACAGTCCTACATGGTGCAATGGTCAAAAGGCACTCTCACTATCAACCATACACAGCAGTAATGTGGCGGTGATGCACCCTGTGGTGTTACAGGTGCTGTGTGATGCTCTGGACAATGTGTGTGTGTACATGCTATGCATGGCCTGTCCTGCTAATGTGTCATGGTTACACATTGCCCTATGTCTATCACATGTGCAACACAGGTGAGCTGTGGCAAGTTGTCCAACACCCGCACAGTGCTGTGTGGATGTACATGGCACAACACATGCATGTGCAGGTGTCCATGTGTATGTGTACAGTGCCACTGCTGACGTTCACAATAGCTACAGACGTGATGTGTACTGACATATACACAGCGTCCAGGTGAACAGTAGCACCGACATCACATGGGGACCTATGCCAAGTGATATGGACACAGGTGCAGCCAGGTACACATGTCCACAGCAGGCTAACATCTACATGGTGTGTGTACAGTTTGATGGGGTGGCACACAGATATGATGTGACACCCACTGCTCAATGGTGTGAAGCCAACACATTGGCTGTGTCACTGCCACGATGCCTTTCACAGATTACTGTGCAGATTTCGTACTTGTCATAGCAATGTATTTCCAACAGTATGCCAGCACAGCAGTGTAAATGGGACCTGCCACCATCATTATGTCTTACAGATAATGCCACGTTCCAGGCTTCCCGCTTTCAGTCGGCAGGAGGAGGAGGTGATCATCCCATACCTCCATACTAATCATGACGTGTTATTCAGTCATGTGCCACAGCAGGCACAGGAACGACAGGAGATGTGGGAGGAGATGTGCAGGAGGGAGAACAGCCTGGGCGGATACAACCGCACTTATCAGCAGATCCGCAGGCACTGCACAGACCTGATCCGGCATGCAAGACTGCGTGCCACTGCAATCGCCAGACAACAACGTGGGACAGGTGGTGGGCCACCAACCCAGCCCCCACTCACAGCCACGGAGGAGCTCCTGGCCAGTCTGGGGACACCCAGAAAACCCAGCC